>NC_054705.1:22970793-23057292 GCF_016097555.1 Gigantopelta aegis
CCATCGTAAGCTATGACATCACTATGGCGTCATAGTCTGCTGTAGTGATATAACAGCCTACGATGGTTTTACGAGTTCGTAGCACTAAGATAACTATGACAATATGGGCCCAGGAGTTGTGTTTCATACTCATAACTTAGAAATAACAACCTAAAAGTCACCTTGTGACTTCTGTTATTCATTCATTTATACATCCCAGAAATAGGAAAAGATAAGTTAAGACTATTATAATATCATAGCACGAAGATGGCTTCGAAAATATGTGACCTGATATTTTGATTATAGGGGCAGTCCCTAGTTTTTAAACACCAAGGCATATATTTCACCGTTAGAGCCGTTTAAGATCACTGAAATCAAACATTACTTATATTTTAAGTAAATAAATTATCCATTTACGTCCAACCGAAATGTTTCTTGTCATCCTGGTGTTTCTAATACCACAAAATGCATTTTTCATATTTTTAAAAACGCATGTACGTCTAAGAAATAACAGTTATAGGGTTTGAGTTTTAGTTGATTTTAATAGTATTTCACCGTTTCAACTTCACAGACTCTTGTTTCACTCTCTTGTAACTTTATCCAAGTGTGGTACAGGTTTGTAGATTAACTAAACTTAGTGTCCATTTGTACGGGTTGAAACTAGGGTCTGCGCCATTAATTTCTTGCTGTACCATTAAGTGCAAGCCTTACACTGCAGACATACTATCTAGTTCAAATGTGTTGCTGAAGTATCAATGTCATATATAAATAGGTATATAATCCTAAAGAATCCATGCAATGTGATGGATTTTGAAGAAAACATAATTCTCCGTGTATCAAGGTCAAGGGTTAAAGTTTGTCCTTCCACTCCAGCCCGACAGTTTGATAGATGAAACTGTAGATATCAGTCAGTTCTTCTATCTGAAAAACAAAACATCATTTGTAAAGCACCAGTATCATGTACACTTTTAATTTTAAAAAATATGATTCAGTTTTCTTTTCGTCTTCTATCAAATTCCATTTAAAATGTATTAATATTGGGGTGTCCTTAAATAATCCTTATTTTCTTTAGTTTCATTATGTGCAATCCACATCATAAACAAACATAGTTTTTAATATATTAAAGCTACAGACTCTCGTTTTTAAAAAGTGTAAAAATTATATGCGCGCTCTACTCACCTTCATCCCACCCAATCAGGGCTAGCTCTAAGTGAAGAGAAAATTTTACCATAATGTTTATTAAACTTCAAAAATCCAGTTATTTTCTTACAAAATATCAATTATTAATTGAGAATTATTTCGCTAAATTAAAATACTATTTGCCAGTTGTTTTTAAAATTCACAATTGGCGAATTTAACGAGTGTCATAGCTAAACCCTGCTAATATATTTTAAAGAAAGTTTAAATTTGGGGGGGGGGGGGGGGGTTAACGACACCACTGGAGGACATCAATTAATTAATCATCGGCTATTGGATGTCAAACATTTGGTAATTCTGACTCGATTAATCAATCACCGGCTATTGGATGTCAAACATTTGGTAATTCTGACTCGATTAATCAATCACCGTCTATTGGATGTCAAACATTTGGTAATTCTGACTCGTAGTCAACACAGGAAACCCGCTACATTTTTTCTAATGCAGCAAGGGATTTTTTAAATGCACTTTCTCACAGACAGGAAAACACATACCACGACTTTTGTCCAGTTGTGGTGACTGGTTAGAATGAGAAAAAGCCCAATCAGTTTAAAGAAAGATAATATTTCCAATTACTCATAATTTAAAGCAAAATGTTATATTTTTTTTGAATTTTAAGATAATCTTTAATGACATTAGCATATTGTTAAGTAAGTCACTGTTAAGTGTGTAACAATAAGTGTGACATTTAATCCAGAAAATCAGATTAGAAACCTGAAGTTAATGTTTTTCAATTGGCAACAAGGGATGCATTTTGGGGGAGTAACATTATTCAGATAGGTAGCAAAAATGGGACATGACAGTCACAAAAATTGGTCATGAGAAAAATGTTTCATAGCTGAACAAATTTTACAATTCAACCACTGGTCATGAGAAAAGATAATATGTACAATTTTTGCTACATGTAGGTGCAATGTACAGCAGGGTTTCTTAGTTGAGAGCTGAAAGTGAGTTATGAAAAAGAAATTCAGCAAATTTTAATACTGATGGTCAGGTATTGAGGTTAGGACTGCACTATGGTCAACAATGGAGGCACCTATTCCAAATGTATGCAAAACATTAGCTGAAACCAGTTTTAGATAAAGAATGTGGAAAATGTTTTGACAAACAGCTCCAAACCCACAGACGATTAAAAATCCAGAATTCTTGATAAATCAGGAAAACCTTCGTCTGTTTCAATAATTGATCATGGAAAATGTTTGGTAGTTTTATAGTTCACAGAGTTTCTGCCAGAAGGTAAAACAGGTATGGTTGCCATACCCAAATGTTTCTGCACATTTTATGTTAACCTTTTGACAAAATTAATTACTCTTATCATTACTGTATGCTTTTTTTAACCCTAACCCTAAATCTAACCCATTTTCTTTCATGGGTAGGCCCCACTACCCCCTGTTGATTGCAGTTGCATTCAATTCCATAGCGCCATACCCAAACATGTCTTTCTGGCAGAAACCCTGGCTCAACAACTGGTCTTGAGGAATGATAACACTTACAATTTTGGCTGTGGGTTTTCCAGCCCCATGTCCTGCCTTTGTGTCCACTCGTAACATGAGTGGGTTGGTCTGGAAGAAAGAAAGAATGAATGAATGAAAGAATGAAGGAAAAAATGAATGGATGAATGAAAGAATGAAGGACCAAAAAAATGAAAGAATGAATGAATGAATGAAAGAATGAAAGAATGAATGTTTAACAACACCCCAAGATGAAAAACACATTGGCTATTGGACGTCAAACATTTGGTAATTATGACACATAGTCTTAGAGAGGAAATCCGCTACATTTTTCATTAGTAGCAAGGGATCTTATATATGCACCATCCCACAGACAGGATAGCACATACCACAGCTTTTGATATGCCAGTCGTGGTACACGGGCTTGAACAAGAAATAGCCCAATGGGTCCACTGATGGGGATCGATCCCAAACTGACCACGCACCAAGCGAGCGCTTTACAACTTGTCTATGTCCCACCCCCAAGTTCATGAATGAATGAGCAATATCAATATAAAAAGTCAGAGTTAAATTAAAATAGTGTAAACAAAGCTGGTGTGCAAAAAATACAAAAATCACACAAACACATGTAGGAAGTATTTAAAAATTTAGAATAAAATTCAAAATCTTGGAGAAACTTCATTGTCTGGTAGAATTAAACATTTTCGAAACATGACTATCTCTGCATTTATATTTTTATTTATTTTCCACACTGACAATAAAAATTTAATTAAACACATAGCAGTCAGTTGCTTTTTAATACCTAACATGGGTACCATAATTTGTAACACTTATCTGCAGACAGAACAACCCATATTACACATTATTAAAAAATACTGTACCCATTGTTGGGCACTAGGAAGAAATAGAGGGAGGATATAAAAAAACTTCAACGACACCACTAGAGCACACTGATTTATTAATCATCAGCTACTGGATGTCAAACATTCGGTAATTTTGACATTTTAGGAAACCCGCTTCATTTTTCCATTAGTAGCGAGGGATCTTTTATTTGCACCATCTCACAGATAGGATAGTACATACCACAGCCTTTGATATATCCATCATGGTGCACTGGATGGAGCAAAAAATAGCCCAATGGGCCCAATGATGGGGATTGATCCCAGACCAACCATAACAGATGACGTCTTTAATACAATATGTGTAAAATGCAGTTAAACAGTTCTTATGAGATGTACCTGTGTTTTACTCTTGCCAAGAACATGCTGCAACTCGGCCATGAATTTTAAGGAATGAAGGGGGACAACTCTGTCATCGTGGTCACCAGTGAGCAACAGCACGGCTGGGTACTGGGAATCCTTCTCTTTGACATTGTGTAGTGGGGAATACCTGAAGAAACAAATCGCAAACGGGTACAGTGCATGATACAACAATAACGTAGTTGGGCATGGGAAATGTCAGGAGCATAATACGGACAGCCAGAAGAGATAAGCACACCTGTCGCAGTTGGAGAGACAAGGACTGGGATGTGGAGAAATGAGATGGCAGTCGAAGGAGAGAAATGAAAGGGGGCAGTGGGATTAAAAAATAAAATAAAAATGTGTTTGTTTTAAAAGTCAATTAGCAAGAAACAAAATGGCTTGTAACCTATGTAGAGGTTACCATAAAATATACGTCTGGTAACTGTAAAATCACTTCACTACACACAAATACTTTGTTATTCATTTACATAACTGTTATAATTGCACTAATACTGTATGCATATCTTGCATCAATTGATAAGGAAAATATGGCCTGAATTTCCTTTAATATATTGTAATCCATGAAAAGAAGGTTGCAGTGACCTAGTTATGGCACACCACATACTGCTATCCCTAGATGTATTTGCATGCAAGGTTTGATGATCTCATTGTACATAACTGATAAGGAAGGTATGGCCTGTACATGAAAAGTAGGTTGTAGTGACCTAGTTATGATATGCAACACAACACCATCTAAAGCTGTACTTGCATGCAAGGTTTCATGATCCTGTATGAATTGATAAAGAAGATATGGTCCGGACAAGAAAAGTTAACGGATTGACATATGAACAGACAGACGTATGAACAGACAGACATATGAACAGACAGAGGTACATCATTCTTTAATACACCCATCAAAGACAGGCATACAAAAAAGGAGAAAAACATATAAGGCAATAACTGGCTTTGTTACAAGTTTGACGCTAGACCGAGAGAACTAACTTGATTTGCCACTGGAATTCTTCTGGTTTGTCGGAACAACCGTAATCCGATGTCCAGGCATGGCCGATAGTAAACTTGTGAAATCTCATCATGTCCAGCACACTGAAAAAAAAAAAAACAGTCTCAACAACACTACAGAATGAATAAGGTAGAATGGCAAAAGAAATGTTTAACTCTGAAGTCTTAACAGTGATACCTGTAGCCTTTGCTACAGGCAACACTATCTAAAATATTTCAGGTAAGTTTAATTTATTTTAATGATTCGTATAATAGTGATATAAATTTTTGATTGAAATAAGGAGCTTCCAGAGGCCAGCAAAGAGTTAATGTCACCTCAGCACGATGGTTAATCAGTTGCTACTAGCTGTCAAAGATATGGAGCCTAATTCACTAAACTCTCGCAACTTTGCGATCTCACAGTGCAATGCTAAAAGACTTGCAAAGAGGATGCTTTGTTGTCTAGCAGAGCCTAAGAGAGCTTTGTGAATTAGGCCCATGCTGTCATAAAATCAATGTTGCAATGATCCATTAATATAAAACAAAAATGTATGCTAGCACAGATGATTACTTCATGAGTATGGAAACATTGTATGGAGCTGTGGCAACAAAATCAATGTTGCAACGAACAATCAACACAAAATAACTAAGATCAACACAGATGCTTATAGAATGCATAAAAACATTTTAAGAGAGACTTATAGAATATTAAACAAGCTTCCATTTCGTATCATGTTTATGTCCCGAGTGAAATAATTTTCAGTTGTCACAAGCTTTATCGAGTGACAATGAAAATTATTTCACGAGGGACATAAATATGATACGAAATGGAAGCGAGTTTAATATCCTATTTATTACCCATAGCTGATCTTAATTTATATCACTCATCTTGTTTGGTTAACATTCCTGTATGGTTGTAGTGCACCAATCGATGACGCCAAAAAGTGTTACGTTCCACTTGGCATCCTAGTGGGACTTATCACTTTGATATGTATCAAGATATTCTTAACCATATGGGTAATAAAAACGATTATGCTGTATTTACAGATTGGATCACAAGTCCAAAATCAGACTTAAGTAAAAACGTAATATACAGATTCTTACCCCACTTGTGCGATGGCACATCCGAAGAGATCCGGTCGCTGATTGATGCACGCTCCAACCAACAGGCCTCCGTTAGATCCGCCATTGATGATGATCCTACAGTCATATCCAATACTTAATTGCAGCAAAAACATCACTTTTTACTCTGTTTTTAAATGACATCACTAGAGCACTATAATTAATTAATCATAGGGTAAAGGATATCAAACATTTTGTAATTCCGAGGAAACCCACATTTGTTCATTAGTAGCAAGTGATCTTTTATACATGTATGCACTTTCCCAAACAGGGGGTGGGACGCAGCCCAGTGCTAAAGCGTCCATCTGATGTGAAGTCCGTCTGGGATCGACCCCCATCAGTGGATCCATTGTGCTATTTCTCATTCCAGCCAGTGTACCATGGCTGATATTTCGTATGTGCTATCCCGCCTGTGGGATGGTGCATATAAAAGATCCCTTGCTACTAATGGAAAAAATTTGCAGGTTTCCTCTCTAAGACTATATGTCCAAATTAACAAAAGTATGACATCCAATAACAGATGATTCATAAATCAATGTGCTCTAGTGGTTTCTCTAAACAAAACAACTCTTTTTTTTCACAGGACAGCACACACCACAGACTTTGATATACAAGTTGTGGGACAGTGGTTAAGATGTGTTTGCAGTGGAGACTGATCCCATGATCCAAGCACCTGAGGTGATTAGTCTGCTGGCTTAGCTAAATCCTTACCCCACCCCCACCCCAGGCCCCCTGCAAAACATGACAAACTCATTTGAAATAAAGAAATGTTTGTTTAACACACCTCTGCACATTTTAAACTACAGCTATATTGTTTCTGATATATCATTATTTCAACACTTTATCTCGAGTATAACAAAGGAAACCCATGCATAAAAGACAACTCAATATAAGAAATGTAGAAATGTTTTATTAATTAATGATGCACTCAACACATTTTATTTAGGGTCATATGGCGTCGGACATATGGTTAAGGACCACACAGATATTGAGAGAGGAAACCTGCTGTTGCTCTTCTCGATTAGCAGCAAGGGATCTTTTATATGCACCATCCCACAGACAGGATAATACATACCACGGCCTTTGGTGTACCAGTCGTGGTGCACTGGCTGGAATGAGAAATAGCTCAATGGGCCCACCGATGGGGATCAATCCCAAACTGACTGCGCATCGAGCGAACTCAGTATAAACACTTAGTACAAGGAAGGGACATAGCCCAGTGGTAAAGCGCTCGCTTGATGTGTTGTCAGTCTGGTATCGATCCCTGTCGGTGGGCTCATTGAGCTATTTCTCGCTCCATCCAGTGCACCACGACTGGTATATCAAAGGCTGTGGTATGTGCTATTCTATCTGTGGGATGGTGCATATAAAAGATCCCTTGCTAATAATGGAAAAATGTAGATTTCCTTTGTAAGACTATATGTCAAAATCACCAAATGTTTGATATCCAATAGCTGATGATTAATAAATCAATCTGCTCTAGTGGTGTCGTTAAACAAAAAACAAACAAAACAAAACAAAAACTTTGTACAAAAAGAAAAGGTAACACAATGTAAAGAAAAGATAACTCATATAAAAAGAAAAGACAACTCAAAAGGAAAAGACAAAAGAGTAAAAAAGGAAAAGACAACTAAGTAAGGAAGGAAAAGACAACTGAGTAAGAAAGTAAAAGACAACCGAATAATAAAGAAAAAGACTATTTTCCCTGATGAAAGAAAAACAACTCTTTCAGAAAATCTAGGAAAAGACCACCTTGTCAGAAGTAAAGTAAGAGAAACTCACTTTGAAGGTGAGGTGTACTTGTTTTCAATGAGATATTCGGCCGCTCTCTGGAAATCATCAAAACAGTTCTGTTTGTTCGCCAAACATCCGCCCTTGTGCCATGTCTCCCCGTATTCCCTGCAACACAGAAACAGTCTTTTAAACATGGCTGATCAACAAACACTTCCACATGTAACTTAGTGATATCCCTACAGAGTTTCCAATCTTCTGATATACATGTACATGTAGATTGGTAGTTTTACTGCCTCAAATTTACTTTTGTTAGTGATGTGTTGGCAAGATCAAGAGTACTTCTAAAGCAATACATGCTCCCTATGGGGCCCAACAAATTTTCATATCTCCTAGTTCAAGGGCCATAACTCTGAAAAATGTGTAAATTGCCATAAAGTCAAACTTGATCTGTAACAGTACATGATAAAGTTATACACAAAATTTCAGCTCAATATCTTGAGGCATTGCAAAAAAAAAAATCTGGGAAAACAAATGTTCGTATCTCCTAAGTTCAAGGGCCATAACTCTGAAAAATGAGTAAATTGCCATGAAAGTCAAACTTGATCTGTAACAGTACATGATAAAGTTACACACAAAATTTCAGTTCAGTATCTTGAGGCATTGTGAAAACAAAGTCTGGAAAACTATATGAATGACAGACTGACAGACAGAAGGACAGAGATGAAACTTATAATCTCCTCCGGTTTGGCAATTAGAAACAACAAAAAAGTTATTCAACTGTTTCAGTTATTGTTATTATTATTTAATTATTATTATTATCATTATTTAATAACAACAGGTGAAAAAATACACAAATGCTTCAAACATTAAACGTTTACATTTTTCATTGAAATAAGTGTTGAAAATTCATCAAACTTTGGCTTGTGATTTGTTTTACTTCACTTACCCCCCACCGCGTATGTTGGGGAGGGCGTAGACTCCCCCTAGATGTTGCAGAAAGACGAGTCGTGATGGCGAGAAAGATGGTGTCAGGGAAATGTTGAACCCTCCGTACCCGTACAACATCACCGGGTGACTGCCGTTCAGTTGAAGATCCTGCAACAAAAAAAGAAAGAAATGTTTTATTTAACTACATACTCAACACATTGTATTTACAGTTATATGGCGTCGGACATATGGTTAAGTACCACACAGATATTGAGAGAGGAAACCCACTGTCACCACTTCATGGGCTATTCTTTTCGATTAGCAGCAAGGGATCTTTTATATGCACCATCCCACAGACAGGGTAGTACATACCATGGCCTTTGATATACCAGTCGTGGTGTACTGGCTGGAACTAGAAATAGCCCAATGGGCCCACCAACGGGAATCGATCCAACATCGACTGCGCATTGAGTAAGCGCTGTACCACTGGGTTACATCCCGCCACCTAATATGCCATTAGTTAGAGGTGAGGTTAAGTATAAATCACTTGAGAATATTATTGTAATGTGGTAGCACTCAACATAACCAGTGGTTTGCCTCTATAATCGTGGATAAAAATAGACAGTAAACAAAATAAATATGTTGTGTATCCATCAGAATTGCAGCCAGTTCTTTGTCATCAAAAGATTATTGGTAGACATTAGGCACAAAACAGGCTGAAAATCTCTCACACGGACGAGTGCCCATGTGGCACTGGTCCACAGACACCAGCCCACATTCTCCAATCCTGTCCCATCTTCGACATTCTGCGACAGCAAACGTGGCCCAGTGCAGTGGACCTAAGGGAGAAGCTGTGGGGACTAGCGACGTCGCTAAGGCTGACTGCGGACTTCGTCCACAATACCGGACTACCCATCTAACATGGCCGGGATCGCAGAAGAAGAAGATATACCAATACTTTACATAGCTGTTTGATAGTCATGCTAATATCAGGGCTAGCTCTAGGTGAGCAGAACATTTCGCCAAAATCTTCTTTTAAAATTCGCAATTGGTGAATTTGGTGAGTGCCAGAGCTAGCCCTGCTAATATGAATAAATGTTGTTATCGACATTCTGGCATTTTCATTTAATTCAGGCACAAATCAGGCTGTCCCTACAAAAATAGGAGCCCGTACGTCTATGCATATACATGTTTTGTGTCTAATGTCTACCAATAATTCTTTAGATGACAAATAACTGGCTGCTATTCTGATGGATACACAACAGATTTATTTTGTTTACTGTCTTATTTTTATCCACGATTATTGGGGCAAACCACTGGTTATGTTGAGTGCTACCACATTACAATAATATTCTCAAGTGATTTATACTTAACCTCACCTCTAACTAATGGCATATTAGGCGGCGGGATGTAACCCAGTGGTACAGCGCTTACTCAACGCGCAGTCGATGTTGGATCGATTCCTGTAGGTGGGCCCATTGTGCTATTTCTAGTTCCAGCCAGTGCACCACGACTGGTATATCAAAGGCTGTGGTATGTACTACCCTGTCTGTGGGATGGTGCATATAAAAGATCCCTTGCTGCTAATCGAAAAGAGTAGCCCATGAAGTGGCGACAGCGGGTTTCTTCTCTCAATACCTGTGTGGTCATTAAATAAAAGATTTCTTTGTTTCTTTCTTTCTTTACCTCTATTATGATAGCACTTGCAACTGTGATAATGTGCCTACGATATCACTTTAAGATAAGAGAAAAAAAAGTTTGTTTTTGTTTAACGACACCACTAGAGCACATTGATTATTAATCATCGGCTATTGCTATCAACCATATAGTAATTTTGACATATAGTCTTAGACAGGAAACCCACTACATTTTTCCTTTAGTGCCACTCATATATTGATAGAGGAAACCCACTTTTGCCACTTCATGGGCTACTCTTTTCAATTAGCAGCAAGGGATCTTTTATATGCACCATCCCACAGACAGGATAGCACATAGCACGACCCTTGATATACCAGTCGTGATGCACTGGCTGGCTGGAACGACAAATAGCCCAATGTATCGATCCCAAACCGACCGCGCATCAAGCGAGCGCTTTACCACTGGGCCACGTCACGTCCTGTCCCTAAAGAGAAGAGAAAGACATACCTTCCTTTGCACAATAAACATAGGCACTTTGGTGTCGTCCTTGCTGGTGTAAAACACCTGTTTCGTTTCAAACTGGCCGATGTCAAAATCTTTCACGTGGATTTCACGAAACACCTGTTAATGCAACACAAAAATTATTTGTAACATATATAAAATAAAAGGTAGCATTCAATTTGGTGATGTAAGTTAGAATTTTTAAAAAACAAATCCTACATGTACTTACTACTATAGTGCTGTCGAAAATAGAATAAAAATGATTTTTGTCGATTATTTCTTACATATTAAACAGACAAGTAAATATTTTGTAAATATCTATTTAATTATAGTCTACCTAATTTAGCATTTACTTGTTAGGGCTCTCATTGATGTACAAGGTGGTGTTTACTCTTGAAATTAAAATAAATAGGTCATTAAACAGGTGATTTGTGCACTTTATTGGAACAGACTATAACAAAGTTTGGCCAACATATGTCAATTTCATTGCTGTTACAATATGTGAGACCCGTTTCTGATGATGGTTTACCCCTAACCCTCTCCAAAACAAAATATTTGTAGACATTTATAAGTAACTTTTGAGCAAAACTGTCAAGAACCATGTTGAGTTTGTGATAGGTGCTATCTCAAAGTTGCATAATGACAGCTATTGCAAATAATATTTTTTAATTAAATTTTGCTTTAACATTTAAAGACTACACCTTTAACTACATGTATATGCCCATAAATGATTATAGGAAATGATTTTATCTACTAGTAGAAAATACATTTTTATTGGAGAATTTTTATCACATATAACTTCTGATATAGCACCTTTAAGTGGTTGCAAGATTGTGTAAATTTCTACTGTATTTATACTGAATTTATATTCACTAAATATGCTGGTCAAAATTAATAATTTATACTGCAGTTCAAAATAATCAGTTATCTTGCAGTTTTATATTAAAAGTTTGTTTATGGGTAAATGAAACTGACACATATCCATCAACATGTGTTATAGTCTGTTCCAATAAAGGTCACAAATCTCCTGTTTACTAATATTTTTATTTTTATTTCAAGAGTAAGCACCACCTTGTACATCAATGAGAGCAGAAACAAGTAAATGCTAAATTAGGTAGAGTATCGTTCAATAGGTATTTACAAAATATTTACTTGTCAGTTTAATATGAAAGAAATAATTGACAAAAATCAGTTTTATTCTATTTCCGACACTACTTTAGTCTGTTATTATAATAAGGTGTAGTTTTCGGGAGAAAACTTTTTATTGAGTCTTATGTTTTGTGACCCATTTTTACCAATAAGTACACATGTACTGTGAGTCATTTCACTTAACTTATTTTTGTGCTTATATCCAATTAAGGTTCAAGCATGCTGTCCTGGGCAAACACCTCAGCTATCTGGGCTGTCTGTTCAGGACAGTGGGTTAGTTGGTTAGTGGTCAGTAAGAGAGGACCATTGAGCCCTTAAGAACTCACTATGGGTTGGAGCCGGTGCTGGATTGCGAACCCTGTACCTACCAGACAGTAGTCCGATAACTTAACCACTGTGCCACCGAGGCCGGTACTGTGAGTCAAAAGACTGTTTGTTGTGATGTGTCATTAATATCGCAAATTCCCCCCCCCCCCCCCCCCCCCAGTTACAGTACATGACAAACAATAAAAAGTAAAGTAAAGTTTGTTTTATTCAACGACGCCACTAGAGCACACTGATTTTTTATCTTATTATCGGCTATTGGACGTCAAACATATGGTCATTCTGACACTGTTTTTTTTAGAGGAAACCCGCTGTCGCCACTACATGGGCAACTCTTTTACAACAGGCAGTAAGGGATCTTTTATTTGCGCTTCCTACAGGCAGGATAGCACAAATTATGGCCTTTGTTGAACCAGTTATGTTATGGTCGGTGCAAGTGGTTTACACCTACCCATTGAGCCTTGCGGAGCACTCACTCAGGGTTTGGAGTCGGTATCTGGATTAAAAATCCCATGCCTCGACTGGGATCCGAACCCAGTACCTACCAGCCTGTAGACCGATGGCCTAACCACGACACCGGTGACAAACAATAAAGGCAAACAGTAACTCCTAGCTGGTTTCTCACTGTTAGTAATTATCCTAGCCGAAGGCACAGCCTGTTGTACATACTCAGCAAACCTTGAACTGTCAGTTGTTGATTCATTTAACTACTACTAAAATGTATACATTACTGTGTTACTGTGGCCACATCATCCACACAGACAATCGGTACATACTCAGCAAACCTCGAACTGTCAGTTGTTGATTTGTTTAACTACTACTAAAATTTATTCTTTACTGTGTTACTGTGGCCACATCATCAACACAGACAATCGGTGAAACAGACTGGAAACCGTCTAGCTATGTCTAGTTGACTTTATGGTTGGTTTGTGTACTGTATGTATACAGTCAGTGAAACAGACTGGAAACCGTCTAGCTATGTCTAGTTGACTTTATGGTTGGTTTGTGTATTGTATGTATAGTCAGTGAAACAGACTGGAAACCTTCTAGCTATGTCTAGTTGAATTTATTTTTAGTTTTTACACTGTAGCACAATGCCCAATGGGCTATTTCCCGGTCCAGCCAGTGCACCACGACTGGTATATCAAAGGCCGTGGTATGTACTACCCTGTCTGTGGGATGGTGCATGTAAAAGATCCCTTGCTGCTAATCGAAAAGAGTAGCCCATGAAGTGGCAACAGCGGGTATCCTCTCTCAATATCTGTGTGGTCCTTAACCATGTCTGATGCCATATAATCATAAATAAAATGTGTTGAGTGCATCGTTAAATAAAATATTTCCTTCCTTCTTGTAGTACAAAGGGCCATAACTCTGTCTAACAAAGTACAAAGACACAAGATAATGTTTTCTATTCCTCACCTTTGATTCGTAGGTATCAGAAGTCATATCACATCTGTATATTATGCCTGGTGTTAGAAAGGACATGAACTTGTAAAATATCTGAAATTCAAAGACAATCATAATTATTATTAATCTTTTTTTCTCTCACAAACTTGTATTTAAATGACAAAGGAAATTACGTTAATATGTACATGCAATCTAAAGTTTTAAAGTTGCAATCTGGTTAACTGTCTCAATCCAATATATGTCTCAAGACAATTTTAGTAAATAGTACTAGAAACAAATCTGAAATGTTTTGTGGTCAGTACTTTTACCACAAACATATAACAGAGAGACAATTCTTACACACCCGTGTAGGAGATCACTGTTGTGTATCAAAATCGTATACAACGTATGCTGGAGATCGTTTCTGAGAGGTCATGACCCAGTTTAGTGTTATTGTAAAGAGATGTAAAGTGACATCATTGGAATATTGACGTCATTCAAATTCAAAATTAGCTGTATTATTACAATGCTTCGCCACATTAAAATGCTCGCTTTACATCAATTTAATTTTCCGAGTGGTTGGCAAATGTTTTAGAGTGCTCTATTTTCCAAGGAAAACGGATCTATTAGTACAGTAGTTATGACGTGGTATGTATGCTTAAAGCCAAGTATCCATACGCCATGACCCAGTTAGGCTACGTTCTGTAACAACATAATTTAGTTCATTATACATGTATTGTTGATTTTCAATTCTCGGAGGCCTGGGAGACATACATGTACCCATAATTGTAGTCGTGAAGTGGGTCAAAGTCAGTGTATGTTGCTCGTCACCTCTCCATTGAGCTTTGTGGTGCACAGACTCTTGAGTTGAAGCCAGTATTGGAATGAAAAGTCGCCAATGCCTCTGGTGAAACATGATATGCATGAAACCAGTAATTACCAGCCTTAAGTCTGACGACTTGATTATTACGCCATGGATGCAGGCTCAAATATAGTTATTCAAGAATGGATGAAATGGGGGGGGGGGGGGGGGGGGGGGAGACTAAAACTGAATGGGATATTGTAAACGCATAAATGTTTAGTTTTTTTAATGTATTTGCAGGGGTGTGCATAAATGTTTAGGTTTTTTTTAATGTTTTTGCAGGTGTGTGTGCAGGAATTTTAGCAGGATGCGGTCGAATTTTATGTGGATGGGGGTCAAGACACGATCTCCCAGAAAATGTATTGAAAAAAATGAAAATTTGCTCAAGCAAGGAGAGGGGCTGCAACCACTAAAACCCATCCCCTGAAAACACACCTGATTTGTGATTTCAGCTTTAACTAGGTAGATTAGAAAGTTAACCCATATATATATATATATACATGTACCTCTTTATGTTTTCTTTTTCCTGAATATCCAACAACTGAGCCGACATCAAGACGTAGCTGCGATTTCCTCTCACCAGTCACCAGGTCATGCACAAAGAGCTCATTCTGAAACAAGACAGACGGTGCACACCACAAATGAATGTCTATTTAATTACACCCAGGCAAGAATCCCATGGACAACTGCCAGGAATACACACCACAAACCAATGTTTATTTAATCACGCCCAGGCAAGAATCCCATGGAGGGCTGCCGGGGATACACACCACAAACCAATGTTTATTTAATCATACCCAGGCAAAAATCCCATGGAGGGCTGCCGGGGATACACACCACAAACGAATGTCTATTTAATCATACCCAGGCAAGAATCCCATGGATGACTGCTGGGGATACACACCTCTCTTCTAAACTTAATAGTCTTTGATGTATAACAATTACTTTCTTAAGTTATAAAAATGTAACACCTTAGTTAGTGATGGGTATAGCCAAACTTTTCATATTGCGATATAGGAACCTGAATTGCGATACATACCACAATATATTGCGAAGACCAATTCTCAATTATTACAATTTATAAAGTGCTCTAATTCCATGTATAACTTAATCAAATTATACACCAGACAATCAAGATTCATCTGGAACAAGTGAAGCTATTGTTTCTTTTCTTAAACTGGTAGTTTTTGTTTGAAAATATAATACCTGTGACAAATACACGTACAAAATATATAAGCACAATATACTGCTATGCTAGAAAAATATTGCGAGCATATTGTTCAAAATTTATATTTCAGTTTTTGGACAATGCATCCCCTCCCTTGAAAAATACTGCATCATCCCCAGCAACTACATGTACTGTTTTAATAAATGTGACACTGCTAGCTACATGTATTACCTGTAGGTGTCTACCAGCCTCAGAGGTGTCATGGTTAAGCCATCGGACCTAAGGCTGGTAGGTACTGGGTTCACAGCTCAGTACCGGCCCCCACCCAGAGAAAGATTTAACGATTCAGTGGGTAGGTGTAAGACCACTACACCCTTTTCTCTCACTAACCACTAACAACTAATAACTAACCCAGTGTCCTGGACAGACAGCCCAGATAGCTGAGGTGTGCCCAGGACAGTGTGCTTGAATCTTAATTGGATATAAGCACGAAATAAATTACATGTGTAATCGTGGGTCTTGTTTAGAGTAGCTGCTGTAGCTCTCCCACACTGCACGGTATGACTATAATTTATATTGCAATGAAAATCCACGTCCACTGATATTCACTAAAAATAATTATTACTTATTACATTATACTGCTTTGAGAAATTTCCACTGACCTTCCCTAGCAAAATGTTAATTTAAATTGCTTTGAGAAATTTCCACTGACCTTCCTAACAAAATGTTAACTTATACATTGCTGTATGAAATTTCCACTGACCTCCCTAACAAAATGTTAACTTACATTGCTGTATGAAATTTCTACTGACCTTCCTAGCAAATCATTAACTTACATTGCTGTGAGAAATTTCCAATGACCTTTCTAACAAAATGTTAACTTACATTGCTGTGAGAAATTTTCACTGACTTTCCTAGCAAAATGTTAACTTACATTACTGTGAGAAATTTTCACTGACCTTCCTAGCAAAATGTTAACTTACATTACTGTGAGAAATTTTCACTGACCTTCCTAGCAAAATGTTAACTTACACTGCTGTGAGAAATTCCCACTGACCTCCCTAACAAAACGTTAACTTACATTGCTGTATGAAATTCCCACTGACCTTCCTAGCAAAATGCTAACTTACATTGTTGTGAGAAAATTCCAATCACCTTCCTAGCAAAATGTTAACTTACATTGCTGTGAGAAAATTCCAATCACCTTCCTAGCAAAATGTTAACTTACATTGCTGTGAGAAATTTCCATTGACCTTCCTAACAAAAAGTTAACTTACATTGCTGTGAGAAATTTCCATTGACCTTCCTTGCAAACTGATAACTTACAAATTCTGGGGGAAATTTTTCCACAGACCTTCTTGCTGGGCAAGAATTTTCCACTCAATTTTCACAGCAAAATTATCATTTCCACTGACCTTCAGAGTAAAATCATTACTTTAATTGATGTGGAAAATTTCCACTGACTGTCACAGTAAAATTGTCACCTAAATTGATGTGGAAAATTTCCACTGACCTTCACATCTTTGAGATAGCAGAGAATGAGTTTGTTGTCATTGACAACAGCTGCCCACTCCAGCACAGATGTTTTGTCTTCAGGTACCACAGTTTTCCATTTACTCTGAAAATAAAATAATTAATATCATTCAATATTTAAATATTTAGGACAAGTTTTTAACATAAACCTGCATGTCAGTTATTACCCAACCAACCAGAGATGGTGCAGGCCTGTACACGGGGGGGGGGGGGGGGGGCGACGGGTGTGTATGCACCCCCCCCCCCCCCCCCCAATTACTAAAGGTCCACTTTTCTCTATTAAATTTAAATAACGTTACGTAATCGTTGTTGTTTTGAGGGGTTATTTTTATGTTGATTGGTCCCATCATGAGCAATTCGCACCCACCCATTAAAATTCCTGCGTACGGGCCTGTGGTGTACATGTTTCAAAGTAAAGGAAAAGTAAGGAAAAGACATGTTTATTTTTTAATGATATCTGTCACAATAGCATATTTTAAACTGACTGTTTAGCACACCTAACAATTATTTCAACATGTTATTCAGCTGAGTGGAAACATGTTTCTTACACACCCGTTGGTGAGAACATCATTCCTTATTTTTAGTATAACACATACATGTACTTGTTTACACGTGTATGTGTGTTAGCAATTTCAAGACATACAACTGGCTGTTTCTAGGTGAAGACTAGGTCACCAATGCCATACATCCAATGAAAAACTACACGATGGAAATCGATTACATTGTGACGTACATTGTATAGTTAACCTGACAATCATGTGTAAACAGGTGTAAATAACTTTTAGTCGTAAAAGATGTTAAAATTTGCTTAAAATATGGTTTTTGAGGATATGTAAGTAATAGAATAATACATTCGTGTTTGTTTGATACCATTTATCTCACAACTCATTGTTTAAAAACGTATCAAACTCGCTTTCACTCTTTAGATACATTTTAAAACAACTCGTTGTAAGATAAATGGTATCTAACAGCTACTCATGTATTATTCTCTATTTTAACCATTAGTCTATTGTTACTGAATCATCTAAATATCATATCCCATAAATAGGGAAGCATATTCCAGTGCACCAACTATGCACCAACTATGGGAGGGGGGGGGGGGGGATGCAAAAGACCGGATTTTTTTCATTATGTACATGTATATAGAGTGGGACAAAACACTGTTCAGTTTCGTTCACAAGTAGGAAAGGAAGGAAATGTTTTATTTAATGATGCACTCAACACATTTTATTTACGGTTAAGAGGCGTCAGACCAGGGGTGGGGAAAAGCCCTTTTTTCCCGGTCTGGGACCGATTCTCGATCTCTGAGACCGAAATTATTTTTTAAAAACATACATTTGCCGGTCCCACTTTTGTCATTCTTGTCGGTCCGAAGCATCTGTCCATTTCTATTATTGGAACAAATTCCTATCCGTCAAGTGGACCGACCTGCCCAGACATCGGTATCTCGTGCAAGATTTAAAATAATAAATAAATAGTGGTCAATATGGCTGGTGATTCAGATGTTTGTGATTTTAAAGTCTGCCTAAGTATATCGCCAGTCACTGAAGTCGGACCTACAGCCAGTAGTGTCAATCGACTGCCACTAGGCTAGACATTTGTCAAAGTCGCTGAGCCGGTCAAGAGATTAAACAGACGTTAACGATATCACCATTCTTGGTTTAGAGAGCCATCAGGGTATTACACTCCAATTAAAACAAAGGACTCAGAATTTGCAACTGGTTACAATCAATCGACACCTGTCAACACCTGTGTACAGAGCTCTGTTGATTGAGTGTCCTAGTCTGAAGCAAGAGGTTTTTGTGCTATACAAACTGCTTAAAATAGCATAAAATATACTGAAATAATCGATAAATGTATTTATTGTTGACTGTTCAATGCAGTGTATCCAATAATTATAAAGGATTTTAAAATTAAAAAAAGGTTTCCACCTTTTTTGTTAACAAGTGGGAGTAAACAGAACAGCTACATGTACTGTTATCTCTAGAGCCAGCAGAGGTCAAATTTCATCCAATCAGTGATGACGTTATTACTCTCTTTGTCTAAAGATGTGCTAGCTCAGGCTGTCAAACGCTTCAACGGTGCCATCTTTTATTAATTTTCAGGACACAGTACTGAATACTTGTACTTTTTATACATATATGGGAATTAAAATTCACAACTTTTATTAATTTTTTATATTATTTATTCCATTATGTAAAATATATACAATTTGTTGGGGGTTTCCACCAATGTGATAAAAAAAAAAAAAAGTTTTATGTTTATCGTTTCGCGTTCATGATTCAAGATAAAACTAAACAAATGTCACTATGATTTAAAAAAAAGAACTATTTGGCAAATATCGTCTTTTAAATGTTCTTCTTTTTATTCCTTTCTCCTTTCTCCACCCCCCCCCCCCCCCGCCCCCCAGTAGTGACAACATCAAGTGGGACCGATTGACAATTTTATTTTTCCCCACCCCTGCGTCAGACATATGGCTAAGGATCACACAGGTATTGAGAGAGGAAACCCGCTGTTGCCACTTCATAGACTACTCTTTTCTATTAGCAGCAAGGGATCTTTTAGACAGGATAGCACATACCACGGCCTTTGATGTACCAGTCATGGTGCACTGGCTGGTACGAGACATAGCTCAATGGGCCCAACGACAGGGATCGATCCCAGACTGATCACGAATTGAGTGAGTGCTTTACCACTGAGCTATGTCGCACCCCTCCTACCACGATTATTTCCAGGGCTAGCTCTGGGTGAGCAAAACATTTTGCCAAATTATCTAAATAAAGCAAAACCCAGTTATTTTCCAACAAAATTATTACTTGAAATTTTTTCGCCAAATTAAAATAAAATTCGCCAATTGTTCCTAAAATTCGCAATTGGCGAATTTGACGAGTGTAAGAGCTAGCCCTGCATTCAACACTTTATTAAGACTGAGAGGAAACCTGTTTCCACCATTCATCTATTCTTAATGAATCTTTTAAATATTATATCCCATAAATAGGGAAGCATATTCCAGTGCACCAACTATGGACCATAAATGGCAGACCACAGACTCGTAGGAAAGATTAACTGAAATGGGACAGCACAATCTCTAATTGGGGGTGGGATGTATAGACCAGATTTTTTTCATTATTTACATGTACAATGTATGTAGAGTGGGACAAAACATTGCTCATTTCCGTTCACAAGTAGGGAAGGAAGGAAATGTTTTACTTAACGACACCTTAACACATTTTACTTACGGTTATATGGCATCGGAAACATGGTTAAGGACCACACAGATATTGAGAGACGAAACCCGCTGTCGCAACTTCATGGATTACTCTTTTCGATTAGCAGCAAGGTATCTTTTATATGCACCATCCCACAGACAGGATAGCACATAACACAGTCTTTGATACACCAGTCGTGGTGCAGTGGCTGGAACGAGAAACAGCCCAATGGGCCCACCGATGGGGATCGATCCCACACTGACCACGCATCAAGCGAGTGCCTTACCATTGGCCTACATCCTGCCCCTCACAAGTAGGGAAAGAAGGAAATGTTTTATTTAACGATGCACTCAACACATTTTATTTACGGTTATATGGCGCCGGACACAAGTAGGGAGACACAGGACATTCACAAACCACCACCAGCCCCCTCCCCCCCATTCATTCCTATTGGTCTGCAAAACATTAAAGATCTCTCCACCATGATGAAATGATTCTTTGACTTGTCACTTCTAAAATACATTCTCTAACTGTCAGTAAAAAATAACTCACCTTATCTGGGTCTGCGAAGTCAATGGTTATGAGCTTGTACAACGGAGCATCTAGGTTTGTCTTGAAGGTGAATACAGTACCATTGTTCGCTATATACTGTAAACAGAATTTTAAAAAATAATTAAAAACAAAATCATTGTACAATAATATACCGGTAATATATATTAACATTATATGTGATACATCATACACCTGTTTAAAATATTTACAGCAAAATATAATAATTTATTTAATAAGTCCCTCTATAAAAGCTTTCATTTAAAGGGGAAGTATCAAAGTAAAGTTTGTTTTATTTAACGACGCCACTAGAGCACATTGATTTTTTTATCTTATCATCAGCTATTGGACGTTAAACATATGGTAATTTTGACAGTTTTTTAGAGGAAACCCGCTGTCGCAACATAGGCTACTCTTTTATGACAGGCAGCAAGGGATCTTTTATTTGCGCTTCCCACAGGCAGGATTGCACAAACCATGGCCTTTGTTGAACCAGTTATGGATCACTGGTCGGTGCAAGTGGTTTACACCTACCCACTGAGTCTTGCGGAGCACACACTCAGAGTTTGGAGTCGGTATCTGGATTAAAAATCCTATGCTTCGACTGGGATCCGAACCCAGTACCTACCAGCCTGTAGACCGATGGCCTAACCACGACGCCACCGAGGCCAGTGGGAAGTATCAAAGATGCATAATGATCAAATGGATCTATTCATTTTTCTTGCAAAATGTAAAGATTACACATGTATACCTTGAATCACATCCCCATAAAATATACATTGTAATAATTTCATTTACTATTGTTTATAACTTTATTTTATTGCAAGATTCAATAACAGGTTAACACTTGATGACACAGTTTGAATATGATGGCAACACATTACAATTTCAATATTTTTTAGTTAATTACGCTGAATTTACAATGCCTGTTTGCATCCTACATGCATATATACTATATGTGGGAATGATTAATTAATGTCAAATGCATGTGAAAATAGCATTCACCTTTAACAGTTATGTTTATTTGAAGGTAAAGAAAATACTGTTGTTCATAATAAACTGCAAATAATAAAACAATTAATGTACATGTATACATGTACATGTATGTACCAGTGGCGGATCCAGAAAATCCATTTAGGGGGGTTCCAATGACAAGAGGTGGAATGCCAAGGGAACTTTGAGGGAGGTTTGGAGGGGGATCGTAAAAAAAAAAAAATTAATAAATAATAAAATTATAACGGTTGCAAAATTTAGGGGGGGTGGGGGGGGGGCCCCTGGGGTTTAAGAAATGTATATAATACCTCCGTGTTTTTTTTTTAAAAAGTGCACACATTTTCATTTCTCTTTAAATCAAAATACTTTAAGTTATAATTTCAAAAACAAAATAATCACCTCATACTCTGCATCGAAATTATCGACTACCGTGACATATGACAACAAACCTGAAATTGAAAAATAAGACCTGTCATTCTATATTCCAACACACATTTAGAGAAAATACTGACAGAGATAGTCAGGGAAGAGTAGAAAATAAATTATATGGGTAAGGAATGATCCTTGTTTAATTCTGGGACACATTTCGTTCAGTATTGCATCGCTATATGCTACACAAGTTTCAGAGATAAGAAAACATAATTTTAAAACATTAAACAGTAGTGGCAAATCAATTTTCAATTGACGAGAAATTTTGTTAATCAAGATTTTGAAAACAAAATGTTCCCTACATTCTTTGTAGAGGGGGCAGGACGTAGCCCAGTGGTAAAGTGTTCGCTTGATGTGTAGTCGGTCTAGGATCGATCCCCATTGGTGGACCTACTGGGCTATTTTTCATTCCAGCCAGTGCTCCACAACTGGTGTAACAAAGGCTGTGGTATGTAATATACTGTTTGTGGGATAGTGCATATAAAAAATTATTTGCTGCTAATCAAAAAGTGTGTTGAGTGCGTCATTAAATAAAACATTTCCTTCCTTCTTTCTTTGTAGAGTGACACTAACGTTTATTTGTAGAGTGACACCAACGTTTCTTTGTAGAGTGACACCAACGTTTCTTTGTAGAGTGACACCAACGTTTCTTGTTTCTTTGTAGAGTGACACCAACGTTTCTTTGTAGAGTGACACTAACGTTTCTTGTTTCTTTGTAGAGTGACACCAACGTTTCTTTGTAGAGTGACACTAACGTTTCTTTGTAGAGTTGACACCAACGTTTCTTTGTAGAGTGACACCAACGTTTCTTTGTAGAGTGACACTAACGTTTCTTGTTTCTTTGTAGAGTGACACTAACGTTTCTTCGTAGAGTGACACCAACGTTTCTTTGTAGAGTGACACTAACGTTTCTTTGTAGAGTGACACTAACGTTTCTTGTTTCTTTGTAGAGTGACACCAACGTTTCTTTGTAGAGTGACACCAACGTTTCTTTGTAGAGTGACACCAACGTTTCTTTGTAGAGTGACACTAACGTTTCTTGTTTCTTTGTAGAGTGACACTAACGTTTCTTCGTAGAGTGACAACAACGTTTCTTTGTAGAGTGACACTAACGTTTCTTGTTTCTTTGTAGAGTGACACCAACGTTTCTTTGTAGAGTGACACTAACGTTTCTTTGTAGAGTGACACCAACGTTTCTTTGTAGAGTGACACCAACGTTTCTTTGTAGAGTGACACCAACGTTTCTTTGTAGAGTGACACTAACGTTTCTTGTTTCTTTGTAGAGTGACACCAACGTTTCTTTGTAGAGTGACACCAACGTTTCTTTGTAGAGTGACACCAACGTTTCTTTGTAGAGTTGACACCAACGTTTCTTTGTAGAGTGACACCAACGTTTCTTTGTAGAGTGACACTAACGTTTCTTGTTTCTTTGTAGAGTGACACCAACATTTCTTTGTAGAGTGACACCAACGTTTCTTTGTAGAGTAACACCAACGTTTCTTTGTTGAGTGACACTAACGTTTCTTGTTTCTTTGTAGAGTGACACCAACGTTTCTTTGTAGAGTGACACTAACGTTTCTTGTTTCTTTGTAGAGTGACACCAACGTTTCTTTGTAGAGTGACACCAACGTTTCTTTGTAGAGTGACACTAACGTTTCTTTGTAGAGTTGACACCAACATTTCTTTGTAGAGTGACACCAACGTTTCTTTGTAGAGTGACACTAACGTTTCTTGTTTCTTTGTAGAGTGACACCAACGTTTCTTTGTAGAGTGACACCAACGTTTCTTTGTAGAGTTGACACCAACGTTTCTTTGTAGAGTTGACACCAACGTTTCTTGACAAAAAGTTTAAAGTCTGTTTTTGTTTAACACCACCACTAGAGCACATTGATTTAGTAATCATTGTCTATACGATGTCAAACATTTGGTAATTTAGACATACATGTAAGTCTTAGAGAAGAAACCTGCTACATTTGTTCCATTAGTAGCAAGGGATCTTTTATATGCACCATCCCACCGACAGGATAGCACATACCACGGCCTATGATATACCAGTAGTGGTGCACTGGATGGAATGAGAAATAGCCCATTGGGCCCACCGACGGGGATCGATCCCAAACCAAATGCACATCAAGCGAGTGCTTTACCGCTGGGCTACATCACGCCCCCCGTTTTGTTTTACAAAATCCACAATATAAAAATATTGAAGCTATTTTTATAATTTCATGCAGAACTCTGACGAACATAAAAAATAAACTTGGAACTACATATATGTGTTTTAACTCTATCAAAAAGAAAGGAACATTGTGTTCAGTATCACGTCACAATTCGCTATGCAGGTGTTAGAGATCGCTATGCAGGTGTTAGAGATCGCTATGCAGGTGTTAGAGATTGCTATGCAATTTTAAAACATTAAACAGTAGTTGCTAATCAATTTTCAACTGACTAGAAATATTGCTAATCAGGATTTTTAAAACAAAATGGTCCCTGAAAATGTATCTGTGTAGAAACTATTCCATGAGAGATGGAAGGCCAGAAAAAAACCCAGAATAATTTAATACTGTGCACTGACCATTGATGCCTTTAGGCAGTGACTCGAGATCGACATAAAACAGTTGGTTGACTGGCTTGCAACTCTCGCGAATTGAAAGAATTAAATAACGACCACAGTCGCTCACTTCTGCACCACTGAAAAAACAAAAACAATTTTTTTTTTATAAATAATACCACTGAGTAAATGTCTTTCACCAGTGGCGGATCCAGAAAATTCATTTAGTGGGGGGCCCCAATGACATGAGGCAGAATGCCAAGGGAACTTTTGGGAAGGTTTGGAGAGGGATCGTAAAAAAATTAAAATTAATATATAAAAAATTATAACTCACAAAAATTAGGAGGACCTGGGCCCCTGGGGCACACCCTAGGGCACCCCCTAGATCCATCTCTGTTCACAGCCTTTACTATTGTAAAACAAATGAATTTAGCTATACTCATCACAGAAAATTAAGCACCAGCTAATAAAGTAAGAAAATGAAGTATCAATTGCAAACATGGAAATGCATTTAAAATACACGTGTGAAATCACAGTATTGTCTCAACACTCCATTATTTTTCAGTAACGGAGAGATGAAACCCTACTTAATTAACCCACCAAAATCATTGGTGTTAAACTCCATACTAACATATATTCACATAAAATTATTATTTAGTGGTGTATTTTAAGTAACTATCCATTCCTGAAAAATAATGGGACTCAGCTCTAGCGGGCCTCGTCTCCATTATTTTTTCAGGAATGGAGAGTTACTCAGACAGTCCCCTATATGTAAGCATAGTGTTTGCTAGTTAACCCTTCTACAGGTGACCACAAAATACAGACCTGGTAATACAGTCGAATCCACTTAATTGCATATCGGCTTATAGCATAAATTGGTTATTTGCATATTATTTGTCCTTTCCTATATATAGGTTACCATGTTAGGACACATTTATTACATTTACAGTTCTCATTATTACTATTATAAAGACACAAACGTCCTGATACTGTGCTATTCATTCACTGATCTCACTGTACAGTTAAAGTTTGATTCTTTAGTTTAACGAAACCACTAGGGCACATAGATTAATTAATCATCAGCTATTGGATGTCAAACATTTGGTAATTCTGACAAGTAGACATCAGAGGAAACCTGCTACATTTTTCCTGATGCAGCAAGGATCTTTTATATGCACTTTCGCACAAGACAGGAAAGCACTCACTGTACAGATACTTACTTGTACGTATACACAAATGATCTAAATTTAGGGATCTAGTTTTTGTTTAAATACGATTTTGTGGAGAACAAAGTAAACTAACAGACCATTCTCGACTTATTTTTAAAATGACAGCAAATTTCTGCACATACTGCTTATAAAACAGAATTATTTTCTCTAATAAATACCATGAAAATATTCAATGAACAGTGTTTTCCCTAGCTTGTTATAGCATGCTGCAGCACCATGTCTTACTAACCTAGCGCCATCTTGCCTTAATCAGAGATACCCTGAGATTAAACAAGACTTTTTCTATAATTAATTATAAAATTGCCTTTATTTTCAGAAAATGTATTATTAATAAATAAAATATGCCTGTTATATAGGCCTATTTTGCCATTCATTCATTTATGAAAACAAACACATTAATTACATTTATTTTTATTTCATTTAATTTTGTTTGGTCTTTTATGAAAAACGAAGTGCCTTAAAATGATGAAAATGCCCCAAAAGTGTATAGTCTACTATGCCATGTCCAATTTCTAGGGTAAACACCTGTGAATTTTATAACTATGACAGCCTTAGTGGTTCAACACTGAGAAAATCAGAAATATAAAACGTAGCTTACATCATCCACTTGGGATTGTCTGTGAACTCTGCCACCAGCACGTCATCAGTCTGGGCCGTCCCGATTCGGTGATAGTACAGTTTGTGGTGTAGGTTGGACGTGGTTTCTGTCCCATCCTGTTTACCCTCTTCTTCAGGATAGCGCTGGGGAAAAAACAGAAAATTATAATTCAGAGCTCAGGTCTAAGAAGGAAATGGTTTATTTAACGACACACTCAACACATTTTATTTACGGTTATATGGCGTCGGACATATGGTTAAGGACAATACAGATATTGAGGGAAGAAACCCGCTGTCGCCACTTCATGGGTTACTCTTTTCGATTAGCAGCAAGGGATCTTTTATATGCACCATCTCATAGACAAGATAGCACATACCACGGCCTTTGATGTACCAGTCATGGTGCACTGGCTGGAACGAGAAATAGCCCAATGGGTCCACCGATGGGGATCAATCCCAGACCGACCAGGCTACAATATAAAGCTGAGGACTGATAAAGTTACAAGAATGATCATTCCGTTCACAGATCACTCACATGGCCTATTCTGCAAAAATCCGTTAGAATGGGTCAGAACAGATTATGCAAAAACGAAATCGGTTACCAGGGAACATTTTGTTTTTAAAATTGTGATTAGTGACATTTCCAGTCAATTTAAAAAAAAAAAAAATTATTGGCACAGTTGAAAATTGATTAGCAAGTACTGTTTAACGTCTTCACTATGCGATAATAAACAAAATGATCCCTGGTTACCAGAATATATTCTTGCATATTAACCAATAAATGAGTTACACATAATTTCAATTCTCAGAGAACTTAAAGGAAGGGACAAATAAGGCATTTGGCCTGGTATGCATATTCAATGATAGATAACGCACATTATTGCTTAATATCAACAAGTATAATCGTATAGTTAATTAATAAAATGCTTAAATGTGACGGCTATTATATATAATGGGCGCAGCCATTTTGTACCATCTCATTGAGTACACCCTCTGGCGAGCTGGTGGTTACGTAATACTTAATGCATAACGTCAGGAATGAACCTTAGAACTAGAGAAACACAATCTACCTGGTTTTTGCGGGATGATAAATAGTCGTACAATGTTCTGTAATAATACACATCTCAGTAAGCCAGCAATAAGTATATCCAGCACTATATATATTATTTTTCAATACAAAATAAAATACCATTGTCAAAGTGGCTACACAACAAGTCGAAATAATTAACAATGTTTTGTCCATGAATTAACCTACGTACTGAAATGATACACAGTGTTTTCTTAGTTAATTGGTCTATGCTGTTAGTTGCTTCTACCTGTGATTCCTGACTGGCAGGTGTGTATTTGATTGGTAACCAGACGAGCCAATTAATTGACGCCGCTGTCTAGACACAAAAATACATACCGGTATTGTGGAATATTACCCGTCGCCCCTAAAATGGTAATGGACATGGTTTATTACTGTAAATAGTTCTGTAAAACTATTGATTAAGTAGACTTTTCCATCTAAAACCACAGAACTGACCAATTACGTAGTCCCAAAGAAAAGAAAATTATCACTTGGGTATCGTGGGTTGTCGTTTTTGCTCCAACGTAGCATATCAATAGGCCTAATAGTGTACATTTTTCCTTTGGATTATTTAACAGAGAAAAATACTATAACCCCATTTTGTTGCAACTTGAAATATATTTAGTTAAATAGTTTATTATATTATTACATCATTTATGCTGTTTTACAAGTCAGGTTGATCAAAGAGAAGTGCCTTGTCGAAAATTACTGCTTTTGTTTACACTGTACATACAGGAGATGGTCAGGAGCTGACGTCACTTCGCCCCAAGCTATACCACCAGACATCACAAAAACGAAACAAAATGGCTGCCCCCAGTTAGCAGGAATAATCATGTTTTTTTATTAACTCTAAAATTACGCGTTTTTCATTTGCTAAAGTGTCAGTATGTGTTGGTGGTCCGGGTATGCATCTTTCCAACACATAAGGCTCTTGTTTGAGTCGACCCTACCTTTAAGCTGATTATATTACATTACAGTTGAATCTCGTTGGTGCTCGAACCCCGTCGGTGCTTGAGAAAGTGGTCAACTCATCAGGTAGTTCGACAGAACCATTCGGTTAACAATGTGTAAATATAACTTGAGACTTCGTTCTTGGTTCGAGCGTTGTGGTGTATTTGACCTTTCTGAGTTCTTGGTTCGAGCGTTGTGGTGTATTTGACCTTTCTGAGTTCGACTCAACGAGATTCTACAGTAATAACCATATGGGCTAAAATATCGGGTAATTTTTATTTTTTTTATTTAACTGCACAGTGTGTAACATTGGAGTAAGCATCTGAATACAAGTCCTTACATTATAGAAAATTCCCTTGTGATCGTGTGTCCACGCGATACTCGTAAACTTCACCTTCTCTAGCTTGTCTGGGAGGTCGTCACCAGACGGAGACTTTTTAAACTGAAAAACAAATGAAACAATCATCAAACCAAGACAACCCTAACATAAATAACCTATTTTCTTTCTGAGGGAGGTCCCCTATAACCCGTTAACTGTAGTTGCATTCAATTCCACAGAGCTATACCCAAATATTTCTTTCTGGCAGAAACACTGCTGGCAGTCACCTGATACATCAACCCAGTCTAAACCTGCTGTCTAATTACTAAATACATAGAAAAGTTTATGTCTTTTCAATTTCCTTTATATCTTCTTTTTTCTCTCTCTTTCAGTAATATTTATGTCTGTTCATATTTAAATTGCAAATATATATTACTGTCGTAACATGTATGTATTATGGAGAAGGCCTAGTAAGTTGTATAACTTGTGCCTAATCCATTTGTTCTTTTAAACAGCAATACAATATGTTTTAATCAAATCAAGCCAAGAAAAGAAAGAAATGTTTTATTTAACGACGCACTCAACACATTTTATTTACGGTTATATGGCGTCAGACATATGGTTAAGGACCACACAGATTTTGAGAGGAAACCCGCTGTCATCACTTCATGGGCTACTCTTCCGATTAGCAGCAAGGGATCTTTTATTTGCACTTCCCACAGACAGGATAGCACAAACCATGGCCTTTGTTGAACCAGTTATGGACCACTGGTTGGTGCAAGTGGTTTACACCTACCCATTGAGCCTTGCGGAGTCGGTATCTGGATTAAAAATCCCATGCCTCGACTGGGATCCGAACCCAGTACCTACCAGCCTGTAGACCGATGGCCTAACCACGACACCACCGAGGCCAGTCAAGCCAAGAACACCGATCTCCACAGTTTACCTTGATCTCCACCCAGTCAGATCCACTGCTGCTTAAACTGTAGGCAAACATTTCCTCGTTCTCGGAGAAAGCCGTCCCGCAAATTGAGATTGTTCCGTCTGGTGACAGCTCGTTTGGGTCCAGAAACACAGACGGCTTGGCATCCAAACCCTTCTGTACGTACAAAACACTGTTATAAAAAAAAAAAAAAAAATGTAGTAAGGGAGATAACCAACCATATTTGAATCACTGATTGAAAAACAGCATTTTGCAAGCACAATAAGATCATACGGAATACACACACTGTGAAAAACAAGTGTAGTTAAGGCAAACAACAACTAAAAATAAGTATGTCATTGATGAACAAAATAAGATCATGCAGAATATACAATGTACATGTACAGTGAAAAATCAAGTGCAGTCAGGGGAGATCACCCCAACATTACTTTGTAAACAGTATCAGAGATGGCACTTTGAAAGCAAAATGTATGATAATAATCACCAAAATTAAGAATTTTTTTGGAAAATCATCTTTGCTATTGTCAAATTATTATAACATTTGTTTTCATTTTAACTTATTTTCGTGATTATATCCAATCAAGGTTCACATGGGTGACGTCAAAAGTCATATCCTGCTAGTAACAGGATACAAGTTTGCTTTATTCGTCGTCATATTCTGTCAATAGAAACAGTGGATGCAGGATAAATACATTGTACAAACCTAACATAAATTATCCATTTTTACCTTTGATTTTGTAAACCTGTGTTGTAGTAGTAGTAGAAATAGTCACCATGACGACCAGGGCAGGAATACTTTGGATAGTCCCACAGTTCAGTTATCCTACAATTTAAAAAAACAGTACATGTAATAAAATAAATTAAATAACAGGAATTTCATGGCAATAAATGTCTCACCTACCATAATGTCATTTGGTGTCACTGACAGTTGCATCCATAAGATGATCATCTCACTGCATGCTAACAAACAAAACATATTAAAATTTTAAATTTAAAAAACATTTAATTAAAAACATTCAATATAAATTTTACTTTAATATATTTTTAAATGTTTATCATGTATTTTGAGATGAACATTCATAGATGTGACTATAAACCAAATTTCATTGATGTAGGACTTACAGCTTGTGAGAAATGGAACTGAAAATGTAAACACTGAGCTGAACATAAACTCCGATGCCATGATTGCTCTGTTAAAAATATAATACTTTTATCTTGTGTTTCTAGTTCATAAATGTGTCCAGGTCGGTGGGCCCAGTGGGCTATTTCTCGTTCCAGCCAGTGTACCACAACTGGTGTAACAATAAAGGCTGTGACATGTACTATTCAGACTTTGATCTTAACTTGTTTCAGTGATAGCCAACCAGGCTACCAAGTTATAAAATCTGGTAGCCGCCAGTAAAAATTGGTAGCCCCATAATTTTAATACATTAAAAAAAAATGAGAGAAAATATTAAAATCCTTTATTTTTATTTTTATTTTTTTAGGGTTTTTTAAAATCATAAGAAATATATCGTGAAATATACACTTGTACATGTTGATTGCAGAGTAACTGGACATAATATATGTTAAACAAATATATAGCAGCACGGTGGACTACCAGGTTTAGACATCTAGTAGCCTGAGCAAATATTTGGTAGCCAAAACATCCTGGGCTACCGCTAAGGTTGAGCCCTGCTATTCTGTCTGTGGGAAGGTACATATACATGTAAAAGACCCCTTGCTGCTGATCGAAAAGAGTAACCCATGAATGATGGAGTGGCAGCAGCGGATTTCCTCTTTAAAGGTAGACTAAACTCCAACAAGAGCCGTATGTGTTGGAAAGATGCATACCCGATCCACCAACACACACTGACACTTTAATAAATGAAAAACACGTAATTTTAGAATTAATAAAAAACCATGATTATTCCTGCTAACTGGGGGCAGCCATTTTGTTTCGTTTTTGTGACATCCGGTGGTATAGCATGGGGCGAAGTGACGTCAGCTCAGGTCCAACTTCTCTATTATGCATAGTGTAAACGAACGCTCTAATCAACAACATAACGAAATGGAGTTATAGTATTTTTTTCTTTTAAAAAATCCAAAGAAAAAATGCATATTATTAGGCCTATTGGTAGGATACATTCGAGCAAAAACGACCACTCACGATACCCAAGTGATACATTTTTTTTCTTTGGGACTACATAATTGGTTAGTTTTGTGATTTTAGATGGGAAAGTTTACTTAATCAAGGGTTTTACAGAATTACTTACAGTAATAAAGCAAGACGGCTTGTAAAGTCCATTACGATTTGAGGTTATCACACAATACCTTGTGATCTTAATAAAAGAGGCACATCGTTTTAGTGTGTCTAGACATAGTGTCTGGGGACCGTCTAAATATACACCTGCCAATCAAGAACCACAGGTACAGGCCATGGAAAGAAAAGACCAATTAACCAAGAAAACACTCCGACTATTATTTCAGTACGTGGGTTAATTTATATATACAAAATATAATAGTTATTTTAACACTTTGACAATGGTGGTTTATTTTGTATTAAAAAATAAACCACATATACATGTTGCTGTGTTACTGGGATGGATATTATTACAAAACATTGCGATGCATCTGCAAAAATCAGGTATGTTTTGTTTCTTCAGTTCAAAGACTAATTCCTGACGTGACATGTTAGTTATTAAGTAACCATCAGCTTGCCAGAGGGCGTATTCAGTGGTATGATACAAAATGGCTGCGCCCGTTATATATAATAGCCGTCACATTTAACCGTTTTATTAATTAACTATACGATTATATAAGAATTGTTTCTCATTTTTTAGGAATTTATCGATGTATAAAAGTCACAAATGGTATAAAATCGCTTGGTTTTTTAGTGAAGTCAGCCAGTCAGAATACAGTAAATCATATAAATTCGGAAAGTTTGTAATTATACTTGTTTATATTAAGCAATAATGTGCATTGTGTATCATTGAATATGCATATCAATCCAAAAGCCTTGCTTTAGCATTCCTTTAATAATATCCAATGGTAATTGTTTTATATGATATACATTGTATTTGACAAAATGTAATTTTTTTATCTTTCCTCATTTTAAAATTATAAAAAATAAAAACATACCGAAAATAAACTGCATTGTCTGCTGTTAGAATTATTTTGATAGGGGTCAAGGTTAGCAGTTTTAAAATGAGGAAAGATAAAAAAAAAATACATTTTGTCAAATATATCATATAAAACAAATTACCAATGGATATCTTATATTTATTGTGCACAAAGCCAAAACAAAGATGCGAAGAATGACTGTTGTCGATCTATAAACAAAACCGACAATTTATTTATTTCTGATCCAATTGTTTTCTAAATTGGACACAAAAATAGTGGGGGGTTTTCTTATTTCCAAAACACTTTTACTTTTCTTCTTACATCAAACAAAACTGAAATTATTTACAAAAAACATTTTTGTAGGAGGATGGGACAGACTATAAGATTTTAACATTAGTTAAGATCACAACTGTAGCAAGTTTGGGTTTATAACCGCACTAAGGTTGCTTCGTCGAACGGTTGTAAATTTTAAGGTCGGTAGCAACCGTAAAGGCACCAAGTTCGATAGTAGCTAAGGTCACTTCGTAAACGGGGCCCTGGCCTATAGTGATAATAGACATGTTTGAAATACATTATTCTCCCATCCCTAGCCATGCAAGACAGGCGTATTCCATGATGTCAGCTCATGCAGAATAAATCGGTCTTGCATGACCACGTGACTTCTGTAGTTTGAGCTGATAATAACATTGGGTGATATCATGTAAACGGCAAAATAACGCAAGAATGCTTTTTATATTTCATAAAAACAAGGAAACCTGCTGTCATAATGAAATTAAACTATCATTTTCGGTTTATACTTTTAGTATAAACCATTTTTGGGTACGATCTTTTCAATGGTTATAATTATTTTATTGTAAGATAAAAAATAAAAAATGTAGCTTTTTCACGTTTTCCCAAAATGCTTGTTTTTCATCTACTGGATGGGAGAAAAAGAATCCTCCATTATGTATCCATGTGGGACAGGGCTTTTCTACCCTCGAGTACATAATATGATGTCAGGGACGAGGCTTGTTTATGTACCCTCTGGTAGAATAGCCCTGTCCCACATGGACACATAAGAAGGATTCTTTTAATATGCTTTTAGTGATACTTCAGTTTGCAACTGTTAATTTTAGAACATAATGATTCATCATGTACCCAAATGGTGGTTCATGCGTATTTGAAGTTGCGAAAGCCAACAGAGGCTTGTATATGTACCTGTTCTTGAGTTTTTCTTTTATGGGACAGGCATCAAGAAATGGACGGGAAAGTTCATTCTGTTTGTCAACAAACTCCTTCGTTTCTTCAGCATCAGGGTCCTCCAACCACCGATAAGCATCGACTACCTGAAAAACACGATTTGAACTTGATAACAGCATGAATGTCAAGCTCTGTGATATATATAGAATATCAGGTTACTACGTTTTGATATCGTAGATAACGGTGTAACAGGCAAGCTCCAGCAAGCCTGTAAAACCGTTATCGAACTGAGCCAAATAACCACAATATCAAAACGTAGTAACCTGATTTTTTTTTTTATCATACAACCCCTTTCAAATTATATTTTTATAATATGTTTCAGTCAAAAGCAGTATAGAAACTATTAGTTTTATCATGTAAAAACTACTTCCGGAAGTCAGACAATAGCAGGTGCCAAAAAGCATCTTGGGAATGGCATAGCCAGCCAAAAAGTTATGTGTTTCAAATTTTAAATAAAATATTTTGATTACATTTCAAGGTCTGTTTGTTGTGTCACATTACAATTTTGTACCTTTTTCTGTGAAAATAATCTCAAGTTAATGTGTGACCTGAAGAAGATCTATATCACTGGCTGCTAGTGACTGTGACGTCACACGCTGTTCCCAATATAAACATTCTTTGCAGGAAGCTATAAATTTGTTTCAAAATGTTTAATTAAAAATGCTGGCTAGTTCCGAATGTGAGCGAATAATTCCTTTAATAAGATCAACAACAATAAAAAAAATTGGTACGTCACGGATTCCCTACATTACTGAAATGAAACGCCAAACTAGGAATTAAGTCACTGACAAAAAAACATTATTTCAATGTCACTGGCTATGTGAGTCGGTCACTGTCAAAAATAATTCTTCCTTGCTTTAATATCTAGAGTAGCAGGGATTTACCTTGTTTTTCTGATATGGGGGTCCCTTGTACTCACCTCTTTCTTTTCTGGGGGGTCCCAACCTGAAAACAAAGGGTCCCAAAAACCACACAAACGACAGAGAGCTGCAGACAACAAATCACGTGTATACTATGTTTCATTAAAGAAAATTTAACAAGCTGTGTTGTTGGTTTTCCTACCTTTTATTGTAAGTCAGTGAACTTGTGTCTTTCAACTTCATAGCATAATGTTTTTTCTGTGAATCATTGAACTGTCTTTCATAGCACTAAATGCTTTCGCTGCTTTGACAAAGTCAAACTGTTCTATACTGGGACCCACCAGTTTAATAAACATCAGCCTGTTGAGTCTTTCGGGGCTTAGTCTGTTTCGAACTTTGTCCTTTATTGAATTCTGGACTAAAAAGCCTCTCTCGCAAGGCACAGAAGACACAGGTAAGATCAATGCTACTTTGGCAAGAAGTGTGAAGTCTGGATACTGATCGTGGAAATCGCTGATTAAAAGCTTTAAGAAGTTTTCAAATGTGAGAGACCTGTAAGATTTTGCTAAATGTTTGAACAGCAGGAAATGTGCAGTAACCCTGTCCTTGTTCACAAGATCAGCGAAAAAAATTGCATAAAACAAACCAATACAGTCAGACTTTTTTCTTTTAATTCAAAGTGAAGATCGTTTCAAAGTAAGTATTTCTTAGTCTCCATTAGCTCGAAAAAGATCACACTACACGATTAGGGTGGGAAAAGGTGGTGGTAGTCGCTATTTCGACCGCAATTCCGTTAACTTCCGAGCAAAATTGCTCGGAATGGCTGTCTTCGCTAATGGAAAGTTTGGTTGGCCCTATAAACTCAGTAATGTGCATTTACATTCGAGTTTATTTTTATGAACTAATTCAGTGTGTACTTTAGACACCTGGTGTCGCATCAGAGTAGAATTCTGAAAATTAGTACAACCTTCCTCGGTGGTAAAAGGATTTACCACGTTCGCGCGATCACATATTTCACAACGCATACCGCCATGCGACTCGAACTTCCGTAACCACGAGTATTTTCGTAACCACTCCTTATTGAAACTTCGGCATTTCTTTTTAACTGGCGACGAACATGCTTACATGATCCGTAGACCTACCCTCATTACAGTCATCATCAGATGACTTCTTTCTAAAGTTGCCACCAAAAAACTTCCGCAAGTCGACCTCTTTATTCATGGCTATGTCTGCATGACAGGATTTTGTCTATTCATACCCCCCCCCCCCCCCTTAGAAAATAATGATCGCTTTCGAGAAATCAATGTCGGTATTCGTCGTGTATTCTTTCAAAATCAGCATTTAACTTTGATCTATATAATTATTTGAACCGACAAGGTCTAATCTATTTTTAGACGGGATATTTCCATTTCAATGTCACAGACGTTGGTATACCACGTGACCGTTATCATTTCTGTTCGGTTTGTTTTCTCGTGCACGGTTCGCGCAATCAACATCCGATTTGTTGTTGTTCATTTGTGAGATTTTTCTTCACAAGTTCGTGAACATTTTCAGTAACAATAAAGTTCAGACAAGTAAGTATCTCAATACAAAACGTTACAAACCCTTAAAACCAATAATTTTGCTAAGTTCTACGATATCAGGAGAGGGGATACAACCAGGACAGAACAGATGGAACATGTCCAGGAGAGGTGAAAAGAATGCACCCCAAGTCTGTGAAATTTGTCGTGACGTAGGCATTGTTGTGCTTCGAGCGACATCTACCGGTGACATCAGAATACAAACTTTCAAAATTATTTCAAGCAATTGGGACATGGGGATTCCCATGGTATTTATCGATATAAAACCTGCTTTTTCACTCCATTTGATAAAAACGTGATCTAAGTGTGTTACAGGTTTGTAGATTAACCAAATTATAATTTATTTTCGCTGGATGGAACTAGGGTGTGCGGCTTTAATGCAAATCAGAACATTTAACCAATTTGTTTTATTCGGCCGGGAATTTCCGATTGTGTTCGGCCTGTTGACGAGAAGTTCCGAATGATCGCAAATCCGTGATCTCTTTCAGGAAATTACCAACTTTACCCGATTAAGCCCAGCAAAGGATAAAGACACAGTGTTCCCACAGATTAAAACTTTTTGTTTTCGATATGGGGAATCCCCATTTGAATACGCTGTTTATAGGTAGAAAAAAATAGAGTATTACACAGAATGATAGGTCTTTGATAGTGGACAGGGTTACTGAAAATGTCAGATATTTTATGCGTCACATGGGACGCAGTATCTTCATTTTTGCGGGTCCAGTTAAGTTTTAGTGCATCCTATACGCAAGTTTTGTGCGTCCGGTAAATCCCTGGAGTAGTAGGCTTCGATACATAAAAATGTATCACTATAATGTTGCCTGCAAACATGGTGTTCACACCGCCGGAAATATTGATAACATGTGTTTGTGAATAAAAATTAATTTGAACAGGATTGAAAAACAAAATGGGAACAGGCATGTTAGGTTTTAACATTGGTCAAAGAAAGAAAGAAAGAAATGTTTTATTTAACTAAGCACTCAACACATTTTATTTACGGTTATATGACGTCAGACATATGGTTAAGGACCACACAGACTTTGAGAGGAAACCTTCTTTCGCCACTACATGGGCTACTCTTCCGATTAGCAGCAAGGTATCTTTTATTTGCGTTTCCAACAGGCAGGATAGCACAAACCATGGCCTTTGTTGAACCAGTTATGGATCACTGGTCGGTGCAAGTGGTTTACACCTACCCACTGAGCCTTGCGGAGCACTCACTCAGGGTTTGGAGTCGGTATCTGGATTAAAAATCCCCATGCCTCGGCTGGGATCCGAACCCAGTACCTACCAGTCTGTAGACCGATGGCCTACCACGACACCACCGAGGCCGGTCTAACATTAATCATAACAATTATGTAGTTTCCGCCAGGTAGATTGGCTTTTATAGTGCCACTTCATTGTTTGTCAATACTAACAACATCTCCAACTTTAAAAGCAGCTGTTTGTTTGTAAACAATTTTAACAGGTGAAAGTACATGTATGTAGTTCTAAGTCATCAGTATGTAGTTTGCATATTAATGTAATTTGCATAGTTATGTAATAAAAAATTGCATAGTTATATATCTCCAAATTTATTATTTATAATGTTATGGGTGTATACAATGCTCTACAAAGTAGCTTTTGTTTTCTTTTTTCTTCTTTTTGTAAACACACACAAGCATTTGCACATACACAAGCATTTGCACATAAGATTAAGAAAACAAAACAAAAATATAATAAAAAAAACAACCTCGGCCAAAATCATCAAACACAATATTGGGGGAGGGGGTGAACTGACAAATAGTTGGGTGTAAAGTAACAATTCGTTGGGGGTGAACTGACACTTGGGGTGAATTGGTCAAAGTGGGCCCTAAGGGCGAACAGACTTCTGTCACTTCAATCATCAATGTAGTGCAGGGCGCACATCAAATCAACATTTGTTTTTAAATGTGCAGGGCGAGTTGCTGCCCTCTGTTTAGCAAATTTAAAATGGCGAGGAAAGTTTTGAAGGTTGTTGTTGGAAGATTTATTTTGTTAATAATGATGCAAGTACTTCAACTGGGATTTAGTAAGTACGGTAGGTTATACATTTTTGGTTTGTGTCCATTTGTTGCACTATTTAGTATTTTATATGAGAAACGGTTGAAACATATGATACCACGCGTTTTGAATACCAGCTATATATATTGGGTAATGTAACAATTTTCGGACACTTAAAGAACCACACTTTCTTTCTACATCCGTTCGGACTAGCTTCAATGATAAGTTGGGCAACTTGAGTTGGGGGTGAAAACTTTTGGTATCTCAAAAGTCTACATCTGATGGGTCAGATGGACATCCTGGTATCAGGTCGTTTCGTAACCATACCGTTTCGTACCCAAAAGCATACCAGTTCGTACCCAAAGGCATACCAGTTTGTAACCAGAGGAACATCGGCATACCAGTTCGTACCCACATTTGTACATGTTATTTAATGAAAAACAAAACAACAAAAATCCAAGCCAACTGCATTTTAATAATTAGCGATTTGAAATTGTCACGAAGAATCATGTCAAGCGAAGTCAGCTTATTTGTTGATATATTTCAAACACATAACATTTTTCTTTTTACATGACAAAAAACATTTTATGTATAAACATAATAATATTTACAAACATAGTAATATTAACATAATTATATATAGAGATATTGAAACCCAGTACATTCATACAATTGTATTTATGGTAACGGTAAATGTGAAATTAATAAAAACTTATATGTTGGTATATTTCTCAAAACTTTCAAAATGTGACTTATTCCCTATTTAGCACCGAGTCCTTCAATTATTGACAGGTGAAAGTAGCATTATGAACTTTTAAATTTGCATATGACATGAAATTTTTTAAGGATCCCTTTTTGGTCAATTGGGAAAAAATAACGTTTCAAATACAAATACAAAATCTCATAATTCCGTAATTGCGTAATTCTCGAATGGCCCCGTTATTCAGTAAATGTTAATGTTTGACCGGATCAACTTTATTAAGTTTCAATATCTATAATACGCAATCTAATAATCTATACCAAACATGATTATAAAAAAACATAATAATAATAAAATATTTGACAAAAAAAATTACAAAACATGTAGGCCTACCATGTCACCACTGCACGTGCGTTGTCTGCACGTGCAACATGAACACCGACAGTATAAAAGTGCAGGGTGTTCGCTTGCCTGGCCTCTGTATCTGGCCGACAGTTGACAATCCAGGACATGCCACGTCTCAGTGAACCGCAGAGAAACAATGCCATCGGCCGACTAGACGCAGGCAAATCCAGAACGGCCGTTGCCAGGGCATTCCAGGTGTCCCCAAGCACCATCTCCAGACTGTGGGACCGTTACCAGCAACATGGATCAACACGTGACCTCCCTAGATCCGGTCGACCACGGGTCACTACCCCCGGGCAGGACCGCTACATCCGGGTACGCCACCTTCGGGAACGATTGACTACTGCCACCTCCACAGCAATACCAGGTTTGCGCAGGATACCAGACCGTACGGAACCGCCTACGTGAGGTAGGAATTCGTGCCAGACGTCCAGTTCGAGGTGTCATCTTAACACCACAACACCGTCGACTCCGACTGCAGTGGTGCCAGATTCATCGACAATGGCCTCAACTGCGATGGAGACAGGTGTGGTTCAGTGACGAGTCCCGATTTCTGCTCCGACGTCATGATGGAAGATGTCACGTGTATAGGCGTCGTGGTGAACGTTATGCGGCAAACTGCGTGCAGGAAGTGGACAGATTCGGCAGGGGCAGTGTCATGTTGTGGGCAGCCATCTCACACACTGGCAGAACTGACCTGGTCCACGTGCAGGGCAACCTGAATGCACAGGGCTACATTGACCAGATCCTCCGGCCACACATCGTTCCAGTTATGGTCAACGCCAACGCAGTGTTCCAACATGACAACGCCAGGCCTCACACAGCACGTCTCACAACGGCTTTCCTACAGAACAACAACATTAATGTCCTTCCTTGGCCATCGATATCACTGGATTTGAACCCAATTGAGCATCTATGGGACGAGTTGGACCGACGCCTCTGACAGCGACAACCACAGCCCCAGACCAAGCTGGCAGCAGCCTTGCAGGCCGAGTGGGCCACCATCCCCTGGGTCGTCATCCGTACTCTGGTTGCTTCAATGGGCAGGCGGTGCCAGGCAGTTGTCAACACACGCGGAGGCCACACCCGGTATTGACTCCAGATGACTTTGACCTTGGTGGTGTGCCCTATCACTTACTCACAATGGACTAGAGTGAATTGTGAACAATCCTGCAACATTTGGTAATTATCGGACTCACCATTCAATAATTAAATCAATTCTCCAAATGTTACGACAATGTGGTTTTTGCGTTTCTTCTTTTGAAGAGTATATATACACACACATATACATATATATATACTGAAACAAAGGCAGGCACACATTTACCCTCTGCACCAAAGTAAATACTAAACACACGGAGGGGGGAGGGGGGGACGACCTATATTTTCTTACTGCAGGCCTGCTACAGACACATTTACCTCCAAAAAAATATATATTAAAGTTTAAACAAGAATTTAGGCCTATATTATTATTATTATTATATGTGTGTAATTTAGCAGTATAAACTTTTATTTTAAAATTAAAAAATAAATAAATAAGATGTAGTAGCTGTGGTATGGCAAAATAAATACAAGTATAGATAATATCCAAGCAACTAAGATTAAATGAAAAATAAAGACCACACAAATTTAATGATAAAGGAATATGCTCTTTATTCAAGAACTGGATGCATCGTTTTGTTGGGGGGGGGGGGGATGTCATGGAAGACGATGGAATTGTGTATTTTATTTACAGTATAATGTGGGATTTTTTATCACTGCACATGCTTTAACCATTTTGTTTGCTAAATTAATCTCTGTTGGTGTCAACAAGCAACAACATTAAAGTCAACGTAGTCACATTCTGTGAGGGAAGCCATGGAATTCCATCAGGTTTGTCGTTTTAATGACCCTACCCACAAACGGCGCCTAGTCTCTTCTTTTGGAAATTTGTAAAACGATATTTTTTTTAACATCATGTTATGGTTTATGCAGCCAACTGCACAACATGTGTTAGGCATCGTGACCGTTAACTGTTGTAAATGATCGACCAAAGTTCCCTCATTTCACTATGAAACCATACGTAACTAAAGAGAAGCTTCACCGCGTCACGTGATAAACAATGGCGGCCAGGAGTCGAAGTACCCGTATGTTCGGTTCCGAGAATGCTAGTGGTTACGAAACGGTATAGTATGAACGGGGGAAAAATATCCGCCCGGTCCCCCCTTCCTCTAACCCTAACCCTAACCCTAACCTTAACTCCAACCCTTACCCTAACCCTAACCCTAACCCTCAACCCTAACTAAAAATAATAATGGAGGGGACCGGGCGGATATTATACCTGAACGGGTTTGGGTACGAAACGCCTAGAAACCGGACATCCTGACCAACGCCTCATGTGCTTTCAATCGTAATATAAACTGTATAGTCAAGGAACCTATGTATTAAAGACATGCATTTAATGAGAACGTTTTTTGTCACCTTCGTTCCGTGAAAATCTTCTGAGACCGATTCATCTCGTCTAGCGTTTGGATAATGAAACTTGACCATTTTGTTTATGGCGATACAAGAGTTATCTGCTGCATCACCTTTCCGGTTTCCGTTTCCGTAAAATAAAATGGCTATATGCACGACAGTCGTGTACACATTTTCAGCATCATGTACACTATATAAACGACGTACCAGCCTTCATTAAATGCTTGCGCTACAGCAGCTTGTTCTGAACGTGCGTGTTAAACTTCTTGTTCTTGACCTTCATTAAAAGTGCTTTTTTTTACTTAATGATTTTATTTGTTTAAATATTTTAGCTTGATTAGACATAGGGTAATTAAGGATTGTCTGCTATTTCTTGTACGTTCATCGCGAGGTATGAACGAATAAAATCATCCGCAAACTGTGTGAATCTCTCAAGCTGACGATTTTAAATCTGAAGCTGATCTTGGGTGATCCATGCTCCTCGACGGGCGCCAAGATCTCGATTTGCCCCATATGTATACTTTCGCGATCGGATTCGGATCTGGGGATCGTGCGTGAATTAGACCGACCGTTTACTGCTGTTAACCGTGAGATCACTCATGAGGATGATCAACTTCATGTTGGAATACACCTCAGCTATCTGGACTGTCTGTTCAGGACAAAGGGTTAGTGAGTGAGAGAGAGAGAGAGAGAGAGAGAGAGAGAGAGAGAGAGAGAGAGAGAGAGAGAGAGAGAGAGAGAGAGAGAGAGAGAGGGTGGAGAAAGAGAGAGAGACACACACACACACACACACACACACACACACACACGTCCCATCCTTTGAATCGTTACAGTACTCTCTGGATGGAAGCCGGTACCGGGAGGCAAACCCAGTATAGTAGGCCTACTAGCCATAAGTCCAATGGTTTAACCACTACACCACCAAGGTCGGTTAGATCAGTCATAAGGATAAAATGTAAAACGATTATACACACATAGAGACTGTCTCTCTTGAGGTGAAGTGTGGACGATCTGGGGCTATGTCATATTCCAGTCGTTGTGCGTCTTCTCATAAATGTGCAGACTGGTTTTCCCCATCTATGCATGTATAACAATAATATGCCACCACATTTGTTGTGCAACATTTGGCCAATATGAACGTGCCCTCTGACTCAGAGTTCTTGTCCTTGGCATGCTAGATGCGGGACGTAGACCATTTGTAAAGCGCTCGCTTGATGCGCGGTCGGTTTGGGATCGATTCCCGTCGGTGGGCTCATTGGGGCTATTTCTCGTTCCAGCCAGTGCACCACGACTAGTTTATCAAAGGCCGAGGTATGTGGGGTGGTGCATATAAAAGATTCCTTGCTACTAATAGAAAATGTAGCGGGTTTCTCTCTAAGACTATATGTCAAATCAATCTAATTAAAATTAGCTCCACTATTACATGTGGATCTAACACCAGCCAGTTGGAGCTCATGTCCACCAATGAAAACCTTACTTGCAGAATCCTGCCTGTGATTTAAAAATAATTTGAAAACATTCCGAATTATCCTGAGGGTATACGACATGTTTCATGTGAATTACGAATGCCTTATTTAGACCAGTAGAACTAATTTTAATCGGATTGCTAACAACACTGCGTAGTCCTCAATGTCCAGGTAACATTTTGTCTGTAAATAATAATTTAAATATTGACCAATCACACTTCGCCTTTTATAACGTTATTTGGGAGCATATAAATTCTAAAAATATCGGGCACTACAGCGAATCATACCAATACGTACGGGGCAGGTTATCAGTCTTCAATTTTACATTAAAAATTATTTATATATTTATATAGTTTTAAGGCATTCGTAATTCACACGAAACATGTGGTATACCCTCAGGATAATTCGGAATGTTTTCAAATTATTTTTAAATCACTGACAGGATTCTGCAAGTAAGGTTTTCATTGGTGGACATGAGCTCCAACTGGCTGGTGTTAGATCCACATGTAATAGTGGAGCTAATTTTAATTAGATTGTGTCAAAATTACCATATGTTTGACATCCAATAGTCAATGATTAATAAATCAATGTGTTTTAGTGGTGTCGTTAAACAAAACAAACTTTAAAACAATGTTGTTGCTATGATGTAGGATGACATGCATGGACCAAAAATTAGTGGTTTTAACTAGGGACTGCAGAAGTTTAAAATATTGGACTCGAGTACTTAAGGATCCGACTCGACCCGGACCCGAGTACCCGCCACTAGGTGATAATACGACCAAGGAATAAAGCCAAATAGCATTATGCATCTTAATTCCAACGCTGACCATGGATACCAAATCATGTCATTGTATTGCATTCCACACCTTCAAATTTTGTTTTCCCTCCATGTCTCATATCCCTATAATGTAACCGGTGGCAAGCATATATGGCAAACTGGCGTAATGTCATGGGCGTCAATCCGGCTTTAAAAATGGCGGGGACGTGTTAGTGTTTGTGTGTGTTTCTTATGTAGAATTACGTCAACAATGACGTTCGTACAAAACTATGATAAAAGGGATGACTACTTGCCATGTTAGATAAATAATTAATACAGCAATTAAATTACGTTTTCTTTCGTCTGTTTGTTTGTTTTTGTGTTTTGTTGTTGGTGGTGGTGGTGGTGTTGTTGCTTTTGCTAAACGAAAAAGTGGGGGGGGGGGGGGGAGACATTTATATAGATTGTCCCCCGGCATTGAAAAGTGAGGGGGATGCGTCCCCCCTGTCCCCCACCGATCGACACCCATGCGTAATGTTAAACGGGTACTCCAGTCCTGTAAACGGACTCGTCACTCGAGTCTGGTTAGACTCGGCCCGATCCGTGTACTCTAGTACTCGCGGAGTACCTTGTTCTAACGTGACACTAGGTCGGCGGTGAATAATAATAGTATGTACGTACCTGCGCCCAATACCATTGACAATCCAACCAACAGGATGGTTCGCCCGGCCAGTCAGTCTGGCATTTAAAATTTGTTTTGTTTAACGACACCACTAGAGGACATTGATTTATTAATCATCGGCTATTGTATGTCAAACATATGATCATTTTGACAGTCATACAGAGAAAACCCGCTACATTTTTCCATTAGCAGCAAGGGATCTTTTATGTGCACCATCCCACAGATAGGATAACACATACCACGGTCTTTGATATACCAGTCGTGGTGCACTGGCTGGAGCGAGAAATAGCCCAATGGGTACACCGACGGGGATCGATCCCTGACCGACCGCGCATCAAGCGAACGCTTTGCCATTGGGTTACGTCCCGCCCCTCCCTTGTGGATGGTTTCTCCTACTTTCAGTTGCTGCACATCCTATCTATATAATATGTTTGTCACTTGTTAGCTAAACATCATTACCAGCACATAAACTATGATTATGCTTATATGGAAATTATTGATTGATGGATTGATGAATTGATGAATTGATGAACTGATGAATTGATGGGTTGATGAATTGATGGATTGCTTTATTGATTCATTGATGCATTGCCGGACTGGCTAGATGGCTTGCTGGCTTGCTGACTGACTGACTGACTTATTGACTGACTGACTGACTGACTGACCGACCGACCGACCGACCGATTGGTTGGTTGGTTGGTTGGTCGGCTGGTTAATTTGCAGTTATTGTGGAGATGATTTTAATTAGATTGATTGGTTTCTCAGCTGTTTTACAGTTTGCATGAGATGTCGTTTGGCCAGAAGCACAACAAACTGATCACGAACAGGTCAGGCCAAAGGTTTTAACGTGCACATTCAGAACAAGCTGTTGTTGCACACGCCTGTCATGGGCGCAGGTGGCGACTTTCCCTCAGCTCCTTCGTCCATGAATACACGTCTTTGGTGTCTTATACCTCCAGCGTGTTGCCGAAATAACTCATCAGCTAGATCGTGTGTTGGTATACGCAGTGTGGAAGGAAAATTAAAAGTAATGTTTGTAATACGCCTGCCTGGAACAACAATATCTACATTGCATTATATATTATATAATTTAAGCAGTGCTTATAACACTTTTACAGTCTAGACTCGAGACCCTAATAGGAAGGAAATGTTTTATTTAACGACGCACTCAGCACATTTTACTTACGGTTATATGGCGTCAAACATATAGTTAAGGACCACACAGATATTGAGAGAGGAAACCCACTGTCGCCACTTCATGGGCTACTCTTTTCGATTAGCGGCAAGGGATATTTTATATGTACTATCCCACAGACAGGGTAGTACATACCACGGCCTTTGATATGCCAATCGTGGTGAACTGGCTGGAATGAGAAATAGCCCAATGGGACCATCGACGGGGATCGATCCCAGACCGACTGCGCATCGAGCGAGCGCTTTACCACTGGGATACGTCCTGCCCTCGAGACTAATGGAGTGTGGGTCACAAATGTCATGACAACGCCATACAAATTGTATGCGTGTGACGTCATTAGAGATTGAGTGTGGACTCTTAAAGGTTTTATAAGCACGGTTGTTATTTTATGGACGTGGTTAGGCCATCGGTCTACATGCTGGTAGGTACTGGGTTCGGATCCCAGTCGAGGCATGGGATTTTTAATCCAGATACCGACTCCAAACCCTGAGTGAGTGCTCCGCAAGGCTCAATGGGTAGGTGTAAACCACTTGCACCGACCAGTGATCCATAACTGGTTCAACAAAGCCCATGGTTCATGGGCGGATCCAAGGGGGGGGGGGGACAGGGGGACGCGTCCCCCCAAAAAATTGTTCAAGTGCCCTCAAAATGTCCAAGTGCCCTTTTTGTTTGTAGAATTTTTTTTTTTTTAAGTAAACAATAATTATATTGTAGATAAATGAAATCAAGATTTTCGTGTACATGCGCAAGCTTGCAGATATGTGTCTGTGTTATTGAGTCTCAATGGGGCCCCATTGAGGTTCTAACGCGAGTGACGCCAATTTACTTCATTATTGCTAGTATATTATGACGTAGAACTGTAGGAATTCATATTAATTGTAAATATCAAAACTTGTAGTAAGGTGCCCTTTTGACGAGTCAATGTGCCCTTCTTTTTTGGTCCCCCCCTAAAAATATTTCCTGGATCCGCCCATGTGGTTTGTGCTATCCTGCTTGTGGGAAGCGCAAATAAAAGATCCCTTGCTGCGTGTCGTAAAAGAATAGACTATGTGGCGACAACGGGTTTCCTTTAAAACATAGTGTCAGAATGACCATATGTTTGCCGATGATAAGATAAAAAAAAGTCAATGTGCTCTAGTGGCGTCGTTAAATAAAATAAAACTTTATTTGATCGACGCCTTTAAAATTGGTTTGGTCCATTATGGCCGTAGTTTAAAACGTGCTGCATGAGTTGTTAAACATTTTGTTCTTGGATTGATACTTCAATACATTTGCGACCATACATATCAATCCAAATGTGTTAAGCTGGCGTTCCATGTGTACGTCGTCCGACTAACATGCGACATTTGTTAAAAGTGAAAACACTTTCCATATATATATGTATATATATATATATATATATGATTTCATTGACTGAGGGGTTATTTTAATGCATGACGTGTTGGCGGGAAATCCCAGGTCCGTCACGACACGTCATCTGCAAAAGACGCATCGGGTTGCAATTAAAATGGAGTATGATGACATGTGACGGGCACTCATGGACATATGGAAAGGGTACAATAACTTTAGCAGGAGAGAGTGTGTTGTTATGTTGTTGTTGTTTTTTGTTTTTTGTTTTGTTTTTGTGGAAAGGGTACAATAAGTTTAGCAGGAGAGAGTGTTGTTATGTTGTTGTTGTTTTGTTTTTTTTGTTTTTTTTTGTGGTGGGGTTTTTTTCGGGGTTTTTTGTTGTTAATTTTGTGTGGGTTTTTTTTCCATTTATTTATTTGTATTGGGGGGGGGGGGGTGCGCGTGACGGACGACGTATGACGGACGTAAAAAATTTACACATGGAAAGTCCTCTGTCATTTGTAGTACGTGAAAACACTTTCCATGCACACATTATACGATTTCATGGACTGACGAACCGGCCTCGGTTGTGTCGTGGTTAGGCCATCGGTCTATAGGCTGGTAGGTACTGGGTTCGGATCCCAGTTGAGGCATGGGATTTTTAATCCAGATACGACTCCAAACCCTGAGTGAGTGCTCCGCAAGGCTCAATGGGTAGGTGTAAACCACCTGCACTGACCAGTGATCCATAACTGGTTCAACAAAGGCCATAGTCTGTGCTATCCTGCTTGTGGGAAGCGCGGGTTTCCTCTCAAAATCTGTGTGGTCCTTAACCATATGTCTGACGCCATATAGCCGTAAATAAAATGTGTTGAGTGCGTCATTAAATAAAACATTACCTTCCTTTCTTTCATGGACTGACGGGTTATTTTATGTACTGTACTGCAAACATTGGGGAAAAGCCCGGGTAGTATGACCTGTTGGCGGGGAATTCCAGTCCATCACAGCACATCATCCGCAAACAACACATCGGGTTGCGATTAAAACGGAATCTGTTGATGTGTGACGGACACTTATGGACATATGAAAAGGGTATATTAAATTGTAGCAGGAGGGCAAAAATCGTACTTATGGAAAGCCAGTCTTATGCTTATTCGTCGTATATACACGAAAACAGAGCTCATTCAAACATCACATATTGCACGTGCAATTCGTATATATTACTGGTGCGCCTTGCAAATCATATGGTATTATCATGTGACATGTTAGTGGATATGCCTTTACCAATTTTTTGTTTTAAGACAATGGCATTTTGTGATTAATTTTTTTTTTTTTTTAAATCAAATATATTTATACCCAGCAAAAGTACATGCATGAGGAGATTGGATGTCGCACACGTGTCATATTTGTCTTTGATAGTTATGATACAATTTAATTACGGCATCGGGAGTTTATGATGTGAACTTTCCTTCATTTTGTCGTCCATTGTTTCTGTCGTTGCTAACAACGTTTTATTTATCGTGGAATATTAAGTGTACTCTGTAGATGGCTATTATATCCTTAGTGTCTATAAAACACGACTACCGTATATATAGCTATTTCAATCTATTTATAACATTGTTTATATTTAACAAATCACGATCCAAGAGCAAGCTAGAACATGCATTATTGTGTGTAGCGCAGCGCGATTGGTCGATTATATTTAGCGTTGGACATCAGTGTTGAGGAAGTATAAATATTATGTATACCCCATTTAGTTTTTATTATTTCTTTCCGATCAATATTTGTGTTGGATGACATATCTATGTATTTATATTCGGGAATGGTATCCGTTTGTCACGACGTACAGACGAGTGAATAGTTTGTTGTGAAATACTGAAAACAGTGTCAGTGGTGACGTATTTATTGTTGAAACCACGAACATGGCGAAAGACAACAAAAGCCGTTCTCGTGGAAATAACGAATCATTCTTAATCGTGTGACATTTCGTCCTTAAGATATTTAGCTAATAATGTTAGAAACAGTTTCTATAGGTGACTGAAATGACTAGCAAATATCGAAGAATAATCATTTGTCGTCAGTATTAGCGGTGGATCAAAGGAAAAATGTCTAATCTGGAAGTAAGTGCTGAACGAAATGATCTCCAAGGTAAAAACGGTTCGTTTCACCTTGGAGAAATGTCTAACACTGATGGTCAGGAAAATGCTCCCAACAAGATGAGTTATATTTCAGATGAAGAAAGAACACAGACAGATAAAACACTGAAAGACAAAACACCAGAAAATGTGAATGCTGAATATAATGATTCTGCTACAAATAGCCCAGATAATGCTGAAAGTAATGTCTTGAGCGGAAACGACAGCAGTGATGAAGAATTGGAGCAGGATGATTCGAGTGAATCGGAAGAGTTTTCCGATTTTGACTCCGAGTATGAAGATATGTTTAACATTGTAATACCGAATCACCCCCCACCCTTGCCGTATCCACACAATCCTTTTGTAGATGGGGAGTGCAACATATGCCTTGTGAGTAAAAAATTGCGTAAGCGCATGTGTTGCTCTTTTCCCGTCTGCGAGGACTGCATGGAGATGTACCTCAGCACGCAGGTCAGTCAGGCGATTGTGAAAATCGAGTGCCTAAATACAGAGTGCAATAACTACGTTCATCGGGACGAAATATTGGCCAGGCTGCCACTTGATCTGAAAGAAAAGTTTTATAAGTTTCTCATCGACGCCAATAAGGATCCAAAGATCAAGACGTGTCCCCGGTGCAGTCATGTGACACGACTAGAGGATTGCCTGCTTAAAATGAACGGCAACATTTCGAGTAAAAAACAGAAACAGTACAAGAAGTATCTAAAACGAGTGAAAAAGAAGAGTTTGGAAGTGAAATGCGATAAGTGCGAGCTGGAATGGTGTTTTACGTGTCAGGCGCCACTTCATAAAGGTGTCAACTGCAAAACCTTCAAGAAGGGAGACCAGCTGGTCAAAATGTGGGCGTCGGAGTTCCACTATGGGCAGCAGAACGCACAGAGATGTCCCAAGTGCAAGGTACTATATTCTAAACCTCAAGTATATTTATGCTCCGGTTTAATGGGGGTAGTTGAGGCATGAGTTCAACACGTATCCTCCTTTCAATGATTAAGGTTAGTCTTTAGAGCCGTGGAGAGGGGTATGGGTCAAACTCTTTCTGTAGTTTCCTCTCCCTTCCCCCACCCTAATTAATTCTTTTATATAACAATCTGTTTTTGCTTAAAGGGACAGTCCTGAGTTTGCTGCCAGATGTTTTAAAATGTTTTGATGACTAAAATTACATAAATGTAAAGTCGTTTTCATGTCTGCTCCCTGTGCATTTTAATCCTCAAGGGCATGTACCATTGAAAATAAACAAAACTTGATAAAAATATTGGAACTTGCAAAATCAAAATATGTTTTCAGTGGGAGGGTCTGGAGAGATACATATAACACCCCCACACAAAACATACACACACCACCACCACCCTGTATGCGTGTGAAAATATTAGTATAATTTATTTATATAATACAATATAGTTGCAGAATTTGACAAATGTTTTAAAACGTTGCTAACCCTTACAGTTACAGAAGCTATGACTAGTGTTCTATTGTATTATAGTAATTAAATACAGTAGATAATTTGCACTAGCCCAGACTAAAAATTCACTTTTGGGCCATTTGTCGAATCCTATAGTTGTGAATACCTGGTTGCCCATTACTAATTTATACATACATGTACTTAATTTGTTGTTTCAGATATTTATTCAGAGGACGACCGGTTGTGATCACATGACTTGTGTCAGTTGTAGGACGTCATTCTGCTACCGCTGTGGGAACCGGTACTGGAGCGTCAAGTTGCTAGGCGACCACTTCAGTCGATTCAGTCCGTTCGGCTGTCGGTACAACTTCATGCCTGACCGACCTGGCACCAGACGACTTGTGAGAGGAGCAGTGTTCAGTACGTGTTCAAGTTTGTTTTGTTTAACAACACCACTAGAGCACTTTGATTTATTCATCATCGGCTGTTGGATGACATACATTTGGTAATTTTGACTTACAGTCTTAGAGAGGAAACCCTCTACTTTTTTCATTAATTAGCAGCAAGATATCTTTTATATGCACCATCCCACAGACAGGATAGCACATACCACAGCCTTTGATATATACCAGTCGTGATGCAACTGGCTGGAATGGTAAATAACCCAGTGGATCCACCAACAGGGATTGTACCACTGGGCTACATCCTGCCAAATGTGTTAAAGCGACTGATCCTTGTTTTTAAACACTATGGCATTATGCCATATTTTTACCGGCCTCGGTGGCGTCGTGGCAGGCCATCGGTCTACAGGCTGGTAGGTACTGGGTTCAGATCCCAGTCGAGGCATGGGATTTTTAATCCAGATACCGACTCCAAACCCTAAGTGAGTGCTCCGCAAGGCTCAATGGGTAGGTGTAAACCACTTGCACCGACCAGTGATCCATAACTGGTTCAACAAAGGCCATGGTTTGTGCTATCCTGCCTGTGGGAAGCACAAATAAAAGATCCCTTGCTGCCTGTCGAAAAAAGAGTAGCCTATGTGGCGACAGCAGGTTTCCTCTTTAAAACAGTGTCAAAATGACCATATGTTTGACATCCAATAGCCGATGATAAGATAAAAAATCAATGTGCTCTAGTGGCGTCGTTAAATAAAACAAACCTTTATGCCATATTTTTCAATATTAAAGTGGGAGCAGGATTTAGCTGAGTGCTCGCTTGAGGTGCTTACATCACAGGATCGAACCACCTCAGTGGATCCATTCAACCAATTGTATGCAGATTTCCTCTCTTGACTATGAGTCGGAATTACCAAATGTTTGCCATTCAATAGCCCATGATAAATTACTTAATGTGTTCCAGTGATGTTGTTAAACAATACAAACTTTTTTTTCTTCATTAAATTAAAGCTGTTTTTGATAGTTAAAATTGGATATTATCAGGGGTCATCCTGGAATGAATTTTGGTTTAGCTAATTTTCAGATATGCATATATGAAGTGTGTGATTTTCGTTAAAAACATTTAAGTATTATAAGGACTCCCTGTTTGCAAGAGCCCAACATCAACCCAGCGAGCCCTGTCACACGTCTCCAGTAGAACAGAAGATACACTAAATGTTTTGCATGAAACCATGGAAAAGATCATTATTCAAGACTGTGGTTTCCCAGGATTTTAAGATATATGTTGACTGTGTCATTTACAGACCTCTCAACCTTGAGGCACTGGAAACCTGGACACTGAAGCCCAAAAACCTGGAGATTTCAGTAAAAACCTGGAGATTCATTCAGTTTTTTTTTTTTCCAGTGGCATGGGTTTTTTTCTGTGGATATTTTCTTAAAGGGACATTCCTGAGTTTGCTGCATTGTAAGATGTTTCCGACTAACAAAATATTTCTACAATGAAACTTCCATATTAAAAGTTTTTGTTTGTTTAGAATATTAGTGTCTGTATATTCAATGTTTTTCTGGTCGTCTTAATATTTGAAAGAAGCTCAAACTGGATTTTGTCTTCAAATAATTTCGTATGTACGAAAAAAACTTATTTTAGGAAATAAAACAAAATTTAACTTATTAGAACGATCAGAAAAATATGTTTAATATACAGCCACTAATATTTTATACAAAAAAAATATGTTTGATATGTAATTACAATTGTTAAAAAGTCTGTTAGTAGATAACATCTTAAAAAATAAGCAAACTCAGGAATGTCCCTTTAACTGCAGGGGTTGTGTACTAGTTGTATCTATTTATTTTTCAGTCTGATCAAAACAAGATCATACCTTGCAACATACTTGTATGTAATGTCTAACATAACATGGGAGACAACTCCACTGAAAGGGAACAAGTAACTTCAAGGTTCAAAATAGTGGCTTGCGAAAAGCAGTCCATTTTTTAGAACTACATGCAGCAAGTAAAATAAAAATAAATAAATTTTTTACGAGACGTATCATCTCATCTTCTATTTAGCTGAGGCTGAGCTCGTGATTTTGTCATATTTTAAATCAGTGTGCTCTAGTGGTGTCGTTGAACAAAACAAACCTTTTTTCATTTTGTTTTCATTGTTTATCGGTTATCAACATTCCTTTTCTTTTTTTGCAGGTGGGAAGATTCTAGGTGGAATCGTGCTGGGCGGCGTGGCTATAGCTGCCGGGGCGGGTCTCCTTGGGGTCAGTGTAGTCGCCCTGCCCATCATTGGTGGATATTATCTGCGTAAGAAGTACCTGAAGAATAAACGGCTACGCACCACAATACTAAATGAAAACACAGATCAAAATGGTAATTTACATACATAATGGCCACTTTTGTCAGGTCGCTTGAGTGACTGTTATATGCAGGTTCGACTGTATATCTATCTACCTACCTACCTACCTACGTACATACATACATACATACATACATACATACATACATACACATAAGCGGGATCGACCACGTAAATTGCAGGCCCCATGCATGTGGTTGAGTTAAAGAACATCCTTTTTATGGATGTTTCGATAACTCAGAGCGTATCGTGGTTAGTCTCGTAATTTGCGGGCGATTCGGTGCCATAGGTTCGAGTCCCAGCAACGGCATGGGACAATTTGTGAGGCCAGAAAGGATTTAATTATCCCCTGTGCCAATGCGTTAATATCTATGTATGTAACAGTCAACCTCGACATACATACAATATATAGATATTCATACATACATATACATACATACATACATACATACATACATACATACATACATACATATACATATGTACACATTCGAGTCCTTTCAAAAGTCAACAGACCAAAATTGAATATCAAATTCGGACAGACATGAACTGTGATTCGAAAAATGTAGTATATCTAATCACCTGTAATTTATGTAAAAAACAGTACGTAGGACAAACGCAAAACCAACTGAGAATTAGAGCAGTTTGTCACAAGTATGATATTCGGCATGAAGTTGACACCCCTGTCGCCAATCACTTCAATCTACCTGATCATTCATTAGATGAAAACTTTGAAATAATTCCAATTGAACAACCCCCGATACTTGGTTCAAAAGACGAAACAGACCTCTTGAGACTTGAACGAGAGGCCTTCTGGATTCGTACATTACAGACAAAACAGCCGTTTGGAATCAACGTTGAATCTGGTAAAGCTGTAAAAAGAGATAAAATAATTTTCCCAATAATTTACAGTCGACGTAGCGTTGATATTGGTAAACTTATGAAGGAGGAGTTTTTAAATTTGCAAACTGTTATGAAAAACCCTATTACAGCACGTCCGGTTATTGCATATAGAAAAAATCCAAGTCTCAAGGATATCTTAGTCTCCACCCGACTACACGCCGCCTAAGCCTGCGTCTAAGCCGGTCCATTTTTCAGTGGTTGGTTTGTTGTTATCCCTTTCCTAACAAATTTAAAAAAAAACAAATACATTGTATCCGGCTGTAAACAAAACATAGTACTAGCCAAATAAATTTAAAACAAGACTGACCGAAAAACAGTTATATTTTGTATATCACAATGGTCAATTTAAAATCAATTTCGAATCCCTGGGGCAAAATTAGAATTTTTTTTTTTTTAGTTTTTAAAAAATTCCTGAGCCAGTGCGTTCATTCATTCTTAAATACATACATATACATACATACATACATACATACATGCATACATGCATACATGCATACATGCATACTTACATATACATGCATACATACACATGCATACATGCATACATACATACATACATACATACAGAGTTGAGTTAAAGAGCATCCTTTTTATGGATGCCTCGATAGCTCAAAACGCATCGTGGTTAGCCTGCAATTTGCATCAATACATACATACATACATACAACCAGAACTGTCTTCATCCATAGTCATGATTAGTAGTATTAAATTAAATGTTTAAAATCTTCAGAAAAATCCAAAAAGATATTTGTTTTGTTATCCTGAAAACCCCCACCCCCGGATTTGTATCACTCCTACTGATGTTTTTCGTGCAGGGGTGTCATTAAACATTCATTCATTTTACTAATTTTGTTCATTCCATTCGTTTGCTCATTTATTCATTTATTCATTCATTCATTCAATCAGTCTTAATGAAAGTATACCTCCATACCTACATATAAAAACAAATTTAAAATAAGATAAAATGAGAAATACACGTATGCTGTCATTTGTGCAAAAAGTTGAAACCCAAATTTAAGTTCTGGTTTTTAGCACCCAATGTTACATGCATTATACGCATTTATTGTAACTCAAGTTTCTTGCTTACATCCAATTAATATTCAAACACACTGACCTGGACATACACGTAAGTTATCTGAGCTGTCTGTTTAGGACAGTGGTCAGTGTGTTAGTTATTAGTGAGTGTAAATGTTTGCGTTATGGTCTTACACACTCTATTTGACCCATTAAAATTTGTTTGGGTGGAACGTAGCTCAGTGGTAAAGCACTCTATCTCCTTATGCCTGGTCGGTCTAGGATCGATCCTCATCGTTGGACCCATTGGGCTATTGTTTCTTCCAGCCAGCTAGTGCACCACAACTGGTATATCAAAGGTAGTGGTATGTGCTGTCTTAATTTGTCTGTGGGATGGTGCATATAAGAGATCCCGTACTACTAAATTGGAAAAATGTAGCACGTTTCCTATCTTAAGACTATATGTCAAAAATTACTGGTCATATGTTTGACATCCAGTAGCCAATGATTAATAAATCAGTGTGCTCTAGTGATGTCGTTAAACAAAACAAACTTTAACTTTCCATTAAAGAGACATACATGTACCCTAGTTTTTAAACACTAAGGCATATTTTTTGCTATTTGAGCTGTTTTTGATAACTAAAATCATACTTTTACTTAGATTGTATTGTTTATATTATCCATTTCCGTACATTGGAAGTGTTTTTGGTCATCCTGGTGTTTTTAATATCACATGCGTCTTAGAAGTAACGGTTATCGAGTCGAGTTTTAGTAAATTTTTAAAGAGTATTTCACCATTTCAAACTCAGAGACTCATGTTTCACTCAGTTGTAACTTTATCCAAATGAGTTACAGGTTTGTAGATTAACTAAACTTAGTGTGCATTTTCATGGGCTGAAACTAGGGTCTGTCTCTTTATAACTCACTATGGGGATGGGGGGGGGGGTGGGGGTGGGGGGAGGCCTTACCCAGAAAGAATATATATATATATATATATATATATATATATATATATATACAGTAGAATCTCATTGGCTCGAACACTGTCGGTGCATCAAAGTCTGTTCGACCCATCGGGTAGTTCGAACCATGCATTTAGCCGTTGTCAGGAGCTTCTGTAACACAAAAACCAATCGGAACACCTCACATATTTCCGTAAAACTGGCTTGGGCGAGATGGTCCAATTGACTCCTGAGTAACGAAGTCGCCGTGAAATGTTGGATGGTAGTCTGTATTTATAAATATTTATTAATTTAAAAACTTGTTCTTTATTATGCTGTTGTAAAATCTTTTGCGACATATTGACAAGGTTGAAAAAAAATTAAAGTGCATGAAGCACAGGCGGAGGCTCTTTACCTGTTATTGTTGCAATCACTACATTAGATTGATCTCTCCTGTATTTCAAGTTAAAAACAAAATGTGCCGACGCTCATGTGTAGAGTAGCGATTAAAATGGTTAAAGTAAACCGGCAAGGACTGCCTTGGCTCACCAATTGATTGGTGTTACATGCAAGGTTCATTCAGCTAACGATTTACTTACAATTGTCTGTACTAGAAAGATAATTACCGATAGGTGCTAAATAAACAACATGATAAGCCGGCATATGATGTAGGATTAATTCGTTCCACTTCCTAATTTATAATAACTTACTTTGTGACTGACGAGAAAGGGTCGATGAAAAATTTGTACATAAATATTTGTTTGTATTTCTTCGGATACACGTAGTCGTTCGAGCTAAATATGTTTAATTTTACAGTTCGGACCAATAAACTGGTTCGAGAGAAAGCTTCTGTTTGACCCAAGGGGTATTCGACCAATCAGCACCAAAATAAAAGGGTTTAATAGAGAGAAAAAATCGGGACGGTGTTCTTGGTTCGAGAATACCGGTAGGTTCGACCGTTGGGCGTTCGAGCCATTGAGATTCTACTGTATATATATTATTTTTTATTTTTTTTTTTTTTTTATCCCACTGCCCCCTTTCCTTTTTCTCCTTTTAATTCCATCTCATTTCTTCCCGATCTGGCAACTCCTATTTTTCAACTTCTTTTGCTGTCCACCTCCACATCCCAGTCCTTGTCTCTCCAACCGCGACAGGTGCTTGTCTCTTGTTCTGTGTTCTTCTATCTGTGCCACACACCTGTTCCCTATTAACTTTTAGCTGTGGGCTTAGTCTTACCGCTTCGGGGAGTGTTTAGTAGTTACTTCTGGCATTGTTAAGAGGCACTTGTAACCGCCTACTATGCACCTCTACTACCGGCGGTCGTTAGTTAGTGCCGTGGGTCAGACCAGCTTTATTAGCGGCAGAGGACGAAGATGCCAGGTGGGTGCAGGGATATACACAGAGACAGAAAGAATATGGGTTATGTTTAGGGTTAGGATTAAGAAAATTATACAGTAATGATAAAGAGTCAAAATGTCAACTTTAAAAAAGGTCAATCTCCCCAAAAAATTGGGTATGACACCATACCTGTTTTAGTCTCTGGCAGAAACTCTGCTCGGAGTAGAGTTCGATGAAACTACTGTACATACCTGTATATGGCCAGGTGAAATGGCACTTTTTTGCCGCTAGAAATTGCCAGGTTATTATTAGCAGTAGCAGTTACACACATCATTATTAGTGGTAGCAGTACTTAGAAAGAAGTTGAAGGAAGGAAATGTTTTATTTAACAACGCACTCAACACATTTTATTTACGGTTATATGGTGTTGGACATATGGTTGAGGACCACTCATATACCGGTATTGAGAGAGGAGACCCGCTGTCGCCACTTCATGGGCTACTCTTTTTTATTAGCAGAAGGGATCATTTATATGCACCATCCCAAAGAGAGGATAGTACATACCATGGCCTTTGTTACACCAGTTGTGGAGCACTGGCTGGAATGAGAAATAGGTCAACGGGTCCACCGACGGGAATCGATTCTAGATGATTGTGCATCAGGCTAGTAAGAAGTTGAAGACACAGTAACATTGTGAACCTAATTTGATTTTAAAAACAAAATAGCACAACACAAGTTAAGACACAGACTTGTTGAATGCCATAGCTCACTTACCAGCCTGTCAAGCCATTGTTTTAATTGGTGCCAGACTGTATGCAATGCACATCATGTCATTTGCAGTTGACCAGTCGGCGTTGTTTCGTTCTTGGCCAAATTCATTTCAGTAATGACAGAAAATACTAATTACTGGACAGTGGTACAATACAATCTTGTTGGGTCGAACTCGGAATGGATGAATCCCTTTCAGTGGAGTTGTCTCCCATGTTATGTTAGGCATTATATACAAGTATGTCTTAAGATTTGATCTAGTTTTGATCCGACTAAAAAATAAAGGTTTTTTTTTTTTTTTTTTTTTTTTTTTTTTTTTTCAATGACACCACTACAGCACATTTATTTATTAATCATCGACTATTGGATGTTAAACATGGTCATTTTGACACAGTCATAGAGAGGAAACCCGCTATATTTTTCCATTGGTAGCAAGGGATCTTTTATATGCACCATTCCTCAGACAGGACAGTACATACCACAATTCTTTGATATACCAGTCGTGGTGCACTGGCTGATCAGACTAAATCAAATCCCATAGATGACAATAGTAACATGTGGCTAAACAGGGCTTCTAGAATTTCTATAAAATCCACCAGCCATGGAAACAGTGATTTTATTTTATTTACTAGCCACGATTAAAAATTCATTAACCCTGCTTTACTTTAAGTTAATACATTTTTACAAATAGTGATTATGTCACCTAAAGAGAGAGCTAGAGCTTAAAAACACGAAAATTGGGAAAATGATGGGGTGGGTGGGGTGGGGGGGGGGGGTGACAGGATATTCATATTTACAAAATATACTGAAATGCAGCATTTGACCGCTCTATTTTTTTTCACTAGCCATTGGGCATGGTGATGGTACGTAGTTATTTACTAGCCCAACATTGAATATCACTAGCCCTGGGCAAAAACTCCTCCCACCTGCAGTGTATCAATCGACAAATTCACCACGGATCTACATGTAAGTACTACGATTCCTCACCCTTAAAAGTAAATCAGAAAAACACTGGGGGTTAATCTGCTCATTTCAGAGATAACGGGTAGCGTCTATGACTACTGGCTAGTTCCGCACAAAAATTGTCATGCTCATTTTAGTAGGACCCCACACATGTGTCACAGTACTAGATGAAATAAAATTGCAGCTAATTTATTTTTACAACAAACATACACATCTATCGCCAATCACAGGACTTGTAGTATTAACTGTTGTATCAAAAGTTGGGTGCACCTTGAACTTCGACCCAGCAGGAAGTTATTTGGTTTAATAGTACTACCTTTAATACATCTTAAAATGCAGTTCTGAAGATATACAGCTCTTTAACATTACTGCACTGAAAAAGAACAAGGCTTGAAACCTCTGTGGTATACGAGCATGTTAAAATATTAAACACACTGAAAAAGAACAAGGCTTGAAACCTCTGTGGTATACGAGCATGTTAAAATATTAAACACACTGAAAAAGAACAAGGCTTGAAACCTCTGTGGTATACGAGCATGTTAAAATATTAAACACACTGAAAAAGAACAAGGCTTGAAACCTCTGTGGTATACGAGCATGTTAAATTATTAAACACACTGAAAGAGAACAATGCTTGAAACCTCTGTGGTATACGAGCATGTTAAAATATTAAACACACTGAAAGAGAACAATGCTTGAAACCTCTGTGGTATACGAGCATGTTAAAATATTAAACACACTAAAAAAGACCTCGGTGTGTTGAGAACAAACAAAACGCCTGTTGTGCCATGGGCTGTGAAATGATATCCTACATTTTATGCATAACAGGGTTCGAACTTAACCACAGCACCGGCAGCATTTGCCGTCGTTGAGACATAAATTGCCATTGGTAGAGAGCATCACCGATGGCACTTTTGTGAAGCTTTTCAACATGGCAAAATGTATACACCTGGTATACATAATATCTGCCAGTATTTAACATTTGCACATTTGAAATATGTCTGCATACAGCAAACTAACCTTTCAGTCATATTTATTTGCAGCAAATGTCACTGTAAAAAACAATTGCCATAGGCAGGCTCAAAATTGTCATCAGTGGGCCGTTTCATCTATGGATGGCAGTTCTTTTAAAAATTGCTGTAGAAGACAAATTCTTTAGTTTTAGCACTGCATTATCCAAGACCGTCCTCGGTGGCGTCGTGGTTAGGCCATCGGTCTACAGGCTAGTAGGTACTGGGTTCGGATCCCAGTCGAGGCATGGGATTTTTAATCAAGATACCGACTCCAAACCCTGAGTGAGTGGTCCACAAGGCTCAATGGGTAGGTGTAAAACCACTTGTACCGACCAGTGATCCTTAACTGGTTCAACAAAGGCCATGGTTTGTGCTATCCTGCCTGTGGGAAGTGCAAATAAAAGATCTCTTGCTGCCTGTCGTAAAAGAGTAGCCTATGTGGTGACAGTGGGTTTCCTCTATAAAAAAAACAGTGTCAGAATGACCATATGTTTGACGTCCAATAGCCGATGATAAGATAAAAAAAATTGATGTGCTCTAGTGGCGTCGTTAAACAAAAACAAACTTTTGCATAATCCAAAAACAAATTGGGTTCCGTGAAAGTGGACTATAGTGTGAGCAATAGGTGAACAATTGTTTTTTTATGGAATAAACCATTTGTTTTTCTTTCCTGTTTTTTTTCTTCTCAGTAAAAGGACTTAAGTTTACGAACCTACGTGTATCTGCATGTCGTGATTTGTATGGTGAGTTAATGATAGCATTTACTTATTGGAAAGTAGAGCACTAAGTATTTATGTCACCTTGCTTTCATAGTTATTCTTAGACTAATAAATAACAAATGTTCCAGGATCTGTTTATTTGCTGGTGCGGGATGTCTGGGATCGATCCCCATCGGTGGGCCTATTGGTCTATTTCTCATTCCAGCCAGTGCACCACGACTGGCATATCAAAGGTCGTGGTACATGTATGTGCATGTACTAACCTGTCTGTGGGTTGGTGCATATAAAAGATTCCTTGCTGCTAACAGGGTTCCACCTAGCATCTGCTTTCAAAAATGGGAGTAATCTATGATATATTTCTTAAACCACATAATTAACTGAATAACTGTCTTGTTTATATTACATGCATATATTATATTCACTATTCTATCAGTATCATAAATATACATGTATATCCATTGTTTTACTTCTTGTAAATACTTTATTGCTTTTTTTTTTCTCTTTTAACGTACCCTTTTACTTTTATATAGTCACTCATTGCTACATGCTAAACTGTTTTGTAACAGCTTCATCTGCACAATAACAATGGTGTAGGAAGGTGGCAAAAAGTGGTGGTGGTGGTGGTGGTGGGGGGGGGGGGGTTGACAGAGTATATATATAAATAAATATATATTAACCATTGCTGCTGCTGCTACTTAATCAAGAAAAGTTGGGGGCACATGTCACCCTAATTGGCCCCCTCCACACCTGCCAGTGAATAATTATGACCAACTCTTATTACGAGATATGCTCAACTATCTTCATGTATTAAAAACAATAGAAAACAATAATCAAAACAAAACAAAAAAACTAGATATATAGACCGAACTAAAAACTATTATCTGGATATCTGTAAACAGACTGTGCATTCGACACTTTTCAGCAGCCACTTTTTTTTCTTTTTTTTACACTTATGTTATGTTAAACATACTGATACGGTTGGGAACCAGTTAAACCGCTCGGCTATATTTATTCTGAAACTTCATAGTCTTAGGTTTTAAGAGGGTTTTAAAAAATATTTGATTAAATGTAAAAGCGGGGGGGGGGGGGGGGGGGGGGGGGACGACTATACACAAAGAGTGAACTGAAAACTCATGGTTGATATTTGTATACAGACCGCCCATTTGACATTGATACGATGATCTAAATTCAGACAAAGGGACTGGCACGCTACATCAGCCACTGGTTTTTATACTTAAGTTATGTTAAACGTATTGATAGGTTGGGAACCAGTTAAACAGCTATGCTATTTTCCTTTTGAACTTTGTAATTGTTGGGGGGTTTTGTATTTTTTTTTAAATGTTTAATAATGTAAAATCGATTGACATCTGAAATATTTTGCGTCAACCATGACACACACAGATTTTATTTAGGAGTGTTTTAGATAAATATTGCATCAAATACTCAGGATTCCTGCATCATGTGAAACCCTGTGCTAACCGAAAAGAGTAATCCATGAAGTGGTGACAACAGGTTTCCTCTCTAAATATATGTGTGGTCCTTAAAGGAAGGGACAATTAAGGCATTAATATTTGCCCTGGTATGCATATTCAATGATATATAATGCACATTACTGCTTAATATCAACAAGTATAATCATATAGTTAATTAATAAAACGGTTAAATGTGATGGCTAACTGGCGTAGCCATTTTGTACTATTCCAGTGAATACACCCTCTGATGTTTGCGGATGCATCACAGTGTTCTGTAATAATATCCATCCCAGTACCGAAATGACTTATATTTTTCACTTATAAGTGAAGTATAAGTTTGTCACGGGGATTCTATAATTCCCGTAACTGAATAAAACACGATTATCAAAATATCTCTCCTAACTGTATATCTATTAGATCTCTCTGTAACAGGCTGTTAAACCCTAGTATGGCTCGTCTCTAGGTATGATCAGAGATACGATCTTATATAAAGTATATATATTTATAGCACGTTAGTTCTCTAGAAACACAACAAAAACACAATACACTTTGGAATCTGTATTAATCTATGCTGACAAATGTACAGCCGTAGTAGTTAATTAATAACAGCAATAATAACAACCCAGAACTGATCACTTAATTAGTTAATCTCTAGGTGTCTAGTTACACAATATGCGAATCACTTCACCGTTACACCACACCCACACGTGTGATAATTGAGAAACGCTTCCAGGAGAAGTTAATTAATAAAGGAATTACAACACCATTCCTAACTGGTTAATTTTTAATTAACCCTTACTACTCGTTCAGTAACGTGTGATAATTTAGGAACGCTAGCTTCCAGGGGAACTTAATTAATAAAGGAATTACAGCTCTATTCCTAACGGGTTAATTTTTAATTAACCCTAACTACTCATTCAGTAACCTTGTGACACAGAATTAATATTGGTACATATCACAATAAAGACAATAACCTACAGTGTACCTAGGTCCTCTAGGATGACTGGCTAAGCTTTATATTACCAAATACTCATATACTGTTAGAACAAAAAGTCTACGATTTACTTCGTCAGATGACCGAAGACACTATCTAAAGAATATTGGTATAATACAGTATTAAAATATTTAAGTCACATCAATCACATCAATTTTATACACAGAGCAGAAATGATATTTACCAAAGTCCAAACGGACTAACATTCCCAGGAAGCTTCCTTTTCCGTTTCTCCCGATATCTCTAAAACACTAGCTATTTATTATAAATCAGGATTTTGCCTGGGGGTACAAGGCGGTACCTCACGTATCATCTCATATTCTACCTCTACTAGAGTCGGTATATTTCTCTCTGATCGTCAGTCTGGCTGTCGCCAACTGCGAGCAATCTCCTGGCCATAAACAGCACTACCGGAGATATTATGTAACTACTAGCCACATGGCCTCCGCACCTGGCTGGGTGTGTATTAGGCGTACCGATCGAGGACCGTCGCGCAGAAGTATTACATAACAAGTTGCCCATCTGGGCTTAAGTGCAATGAAACTGCACACGGCCCTCTAACACAATTAAAATCGCCACAGGCGAAACAAATTTAAGAGCATGTACCGTCACAAAGTTGTTAATACTTTTCAAGTATAAGTGACTTATAAGTAAATGATTAGGATTTTGTATGCAAATGAGGTATCACTTATACAAAGTATATGTGACATATAAGTGAAGTGTTAACCATATATATAAGTGAAGTGTAAGTCATTCGCTTATATTTAACAGAAGTGTTAGATTATATATAAGTGACTTATAAGTGAAGTACCAGGTATAAGTGAAGTATAAGTGATTCACTGATATTTTACCAAAACCCCCACTATAAGTGAAGTATAAGTGATTTACTGATATTTACAAACATTGCTGTATAAGTGAAGTATAAGTGATTCACTGATATTTACAAACATTGCTGTATAAGTGAAGTATTAGTGATTCACTGATATTTTACAAAAACGCTGTATAAGTGAAGTATAAGTGAAATATAAGTGAATATCAAAGGTTGGGGTATGCATGTTCTGTCCTGTCTGAGGTAAGATCATATAAAAGATGACTTGCTGCTTTTGAAACATGTAGAGAGCTTCCACTGAAGACTATGGGTCAGAATTAATTATCAATTTAATTTTTTACATCCAGTAGCCAGTGATGAACTAATCAGTGCTCTGGTGACATCATTAAACAAATGAAATTAGGCAGCAATCTGTCCCTGGAGGCCAAATTTCAATATTCTCAGGTAATTTCTGTAGTAATGCGACTGACCCTAACTCCGCCCACAGAAATGGACACCAATTTTGGTCAAGCTACCAACTGGTAACAAATGTTTTGTCAAGAAATAGAAAAAGAAAAGAAAAAAGAAGAGTGAAAGAACAAGTTCAAAATCCAGGAATACCATGGGAATTCCCATGACCCATTTAATTCAAATAATTATTTTAAAAAGTTATTGTTCTTATGTCACCGGTACAGCACTTCCACACCCTATCTATAAACTGTCAGCAAGACATAAAAATTGAAGCACAATAGTCTTAACAAAGTGGTGTTTCATTCTTCCCGAAGTGACCCACTAATATATCTGAACAGTATATGCAAAGAAATATTTGATAAATAATATAAATGAATATTTATTTTTAAATGTTAGATTGGATTCTCTCACATCCCTTTTTCCAGTTATGTCTTGTTCAGTGCCATCTTGATATATGTCATCCAACATTCAGATGGGATTCTACAAAACAAAAAAGAAAAAAATATTTCATATAGTCTGGATAGATCTGCTATGTAATTAGCAATTGTTTAATGTAAACATTTAGTTCTTTCTAATAGTTTTTAAAGACTAAGTTAGAGAATCACAGCCTACCAAGTTTCAGATGTAGGGAATCAAAACTTCAGGAAAAAACAAACTTTCAGTTAAATTTTCAATTTCACTTCTAAAAATAATAGTTTAAAAAAATATTCAATCAAATCTCTAGGATAAACGTTAATTTTTGTATTAAAACAGACTTTGAAATGTTCAATGTTGAACTTTAATTTTAATTAAGAAGAAACCAGAAAATAAAATACATACATGTATATATATACATATATTTTTAATCTCTTAAGTTCTGGAAACTACTAGAAAGAATCATGCAAATAACTGTTTATAAATTTCTCTGATTCAACTGATTATGTTTCCATAAGTTTCATGTATTTGTATGTACATGTTGAGGATATTAAAACTGGATGATCAACTTTAATAAAACATCAGTCAGACTGATTTGTTCAGTACATGAACCATTACAACATGTGTATGTATCTGGAGATATATTATAACTGGTGAATAAATGAAAACATCCATTTTAATTGTGCATTTTGTAAAAAATATGATGACCCTAGGTTTTTCTTTTGGTGTTCTCTGTAGCATCTTTATTTTTCTGAACAAACAATAGGTATTCTGACTTTAGAACAGTTTAATGTAAATGATATTAACATGCAATGATTGGGCTTATAAAAATTAATATGTGTATTAAGCAAACATAAAAGCTAACAAATAGTTTTCATGTTACTGTTTAAAATGTCAGTCATTACAACTGCCCCCTTTCCCTTGGGCTTGTAATTAGCACTGTGTGAAGTAAATTAATTACTCCCAGTCTGCTAGAAGTAGAGATACACATCCTTTTGATAAGACAGGTACAAAGTGATCAGGTGACAACTCCCATTCTCCTATAGACATTTTATTGCCCCAATTAGTGGAGCTATGTAATCCCTTTGTAAGGTGATATCTAAAGACTTCCAGTGTTTGTGAATTGCAAAGTTGATGAACATTACATAAATTATTTTCGTTCATTTAATCAAAATACATATATATATATGATGCTTTTCAAGTTGGTTTATCACATAAACTGTTTTAATGTACAATGGCACAAATAGTCGCGTGAGAGCCAGAAGGACGTAAGTGCATCAAAAATCATTTTTAAAAAGCCGAGATAATGAAGGAAAACTGTTTTTCTTGATCAGTAGTTAAGATGTCGAATTTCTTTTAATGACAATGAAAGCTGAACATATTTACGATTTCTTTGTATATTTGCGGTATTTATAGCATATTAGGTGTTTTTGCTTAAATACTTGTAGTTACGACAATTATTGAATCATGATTGAATTAAATGTGTCACGTACGACCAACAGTATATCAAGTAAATTTGAATATTTTTTCTGAAAGAACCATCACTTCTAAAACTTTTTTTATTTTTAAAAGGAGAAAGCTTGTAAATAGAAAATATTTAGAAGCAAACATTCAAAAAGGAATACAAGTAGAAGTACGTATTAATAAAATCATCGTAAACAAACTATTACGTGATAAAAGTTATTTTACTTTTGTTAATAATAATATGATAAATAAAATCAAACTACTCGTGAAATCCTATTTTACTTTGACCCACCCCTGATTTTGTGTGACTAAGTCGGATTTCTGCCAGAGGGTAAAAAGGTATGGTGCCATACCCAAATATTTTTGCAGAATTGAACTTTTTGACAAAATTAATTACTCTTATCATTACTGTATGATTTTATTAATCCTAACCCTAAACATAACCCATTTTCTTTCTGAAGGAGGACCCCCAATACCCCTGTTGACTGTGCTTGCATTCAATTCCATAGAACCATACCCAAAAATGTCTGTCTGGCAGAAACACTGTGGTGGTAGTGCTCCATGTTGGTTGTTTGATGGTGGTGCATCAGAATCAGATGACTTGTCCATACAAAACCTCTTTTTCTAGGCAAGTTCCTGGTGAGTCATCAGAAAAGCTGATGTCATGTTGTGTGCAGTGTTCTTTCTGTGTTCTTTGAGCCATGGGAGTCCTTTTGCAGATAGTTCCAGGTTCTGCTGCCTCACGGTATACTTCACTAGTTTCAAGAATACCTGGTTTCTTAGCTAGTGCAACAGACAAACCAGAATAGTTAAGCAAACTGAAGCTGGTATCCTTAATGAAGAAACTCTGTTTAGCAGCTTATTGGTTTGGGATACACCGGGTTCAATTGAAGCTCATTCAAAGGATATAGGGTTTACATTTCCAATGAGGGTGTGTACTCAATATCAAATCCAGAAGTAGTGAACACTATACCATGTCCACCTGTTGAGTATTAAAGATTCTCTCCAGGTTATATTGAGTTAACAGTAACCCCTACAGCTTCTGATGTGTGTTGGGTGTACTCTCCGGGTTCTGTTGTGTGTTCAGTGCACACTCCTGGTTTTGTTGTGCATTTGTTGATCTCTCCAGGTTCTGTTGTGTGTCCAGTGATCTCTCCAGGTTATATTGCGTGTTGAGTTATCTCTCCAGGTTCCGTTGTGTGTCCAGTGATCTCTACAAGTTCTGTTGTGTGCTCAGTGATCTCTCCAGGTTCTGTTGTGTGTTCAGTTATCTCTCCAGGTTCTGTTGTGTGCATGTCCAGTAATCTTTCCAGGTTATGTTGTGTGTCCAGTAATCTGTCCAGGCTATGTTGTGTTGGGTGTACTCTCCGGGTTCTGTTGTGTGTTCAATGCACACTCCTGGTTTTGTTGTGTATTTGTTGATCTCTCCAGGTTATGTTGTGTGTCCAGTGATCTCTCCAGGTTATATTGTGTGTTCAGTGATATCTCCAGGTACCGTTGTGTGTAAGGTGATCTCTCCAAGTTCTATTGTGTGTTCAGTGATCTCACCAGGTTCTGTTGTGTGTCCCGAGATCTCTCCAGGTTCTATTGTGTGTTCAGTGATATCCTCAGGTTCTGTTGTGTGTCCCGAGATCTCTCCAGGTTCTATTGTGTGTTCGGTGATCTCTCCAGGTTCTGTTGTGAAAGAAAGAAAGAAGTGTTTTATTTAACGATGCACTCAACACATTTTATTTACAGTTATATGGCGTCAGACATATGGTTAAGGACCACACATATTTTTTTAGAGGAAACCCGCTGTCGCCACATAGGCTACTCTTTTACGACAGGCAGCAAGGGATCTTTTATTTGCGCTTCCCACAGGCAGGATAGCACAAACCATGGCCTTTGTTGAACCAGTTATGGATCACTGGTCGGTGCAAGTGGTTTACACCTACCCATTGAGCCATGCCTCGACTGGGATCCAAACCCAGTACCTACCAGCCTGTAGACCGATGGCCTGCCACGATGCCACCGAGGCTGGTAGGTTCTGTTGTGAGTCCAGCGATATTCCCAGGTGGTGTTGTGTGTTCAGTGGTCTCTTCAGGCTCTACTGTGTTCAGAGATCTCTCCAGGTTATGTATGATGTGTGTTCAGTGATATCTCCAGACTATGTTATGTGCAGTGTTTTCTCCGTGTTTTATTGAGTGTTAAGTGATCAATCCTCCGGTTTCTGTTGTATGTGCTAAATTATTTTCTGGGTCTGTTGTGAGTAATATGTCATGTTCTCTTGTGTGCTACGCCATGATCGTGGTATGATGTATGTGTGTTCTGTCATGTTCTTCTTCAGGTTCTCTTGTGTGTACTATGTCACGTTCAGGTTCTGTTGTGTGTGCCACGTCATGTTCAGGTTTTGTTGTGAGTTTTCTGTTATGTTCAGGTTCTGTTGTGAGTGCTATGTCATGTTCAGGTTCTGTCGCAAGTGACTGGATAAGGGCCGTGGTATGTGCTGTCCTGTCTGTGGGGAAGTGCTTATGAAAGATACCATGCTGCATTAGGAAAAATGTAGCGGGTTTCCTCGGATGACTACGAGTAATAATTACCAAATGTTTGACATCCAATAGCCGATGATTAATTAATCAATGTGCTCTAGTGGTGTCACTAAACAAAACAAACAAATAAACTGTCGCAAGTTCTATGTCATGTTCATTTTCTATGGTGATTATTTTCTCATGTTCAGCTTTTTGCTGTTATGTTCAGGTCTTGTTGTCATTGATGTGCCAAGTTCTGTTGTGTATGCTATATATCATGTTCAGCTATGTTGTGTGTGCTATGTCATGTTCAGCTTCTGTTGTGCGTGCTATGTTTTGGTGTGTGTGTGTGTGTGTGTGTGTTGTGTCATGTTCACGTTCAACATTCTGTTGCTGATATTCGTTAACTGTAAAGTTAATCAAAATTCATAGATCTTGCTGTCGTTTATGATGAGGCCACATTTACTTTATTTGCCTTTTAACCTTATGTCTGATTACACTGTCTTCTATTACTGGACTTTGTCCTGGATAACTTACAATTGCGTTTGTATGTGCAATATTGTTAATAATTAAAATTGTATCTACGGATACAAATTGCATGTTGGAAACTTTGCTTCGACTAAAAACACTTCAAAATAGATATTTGTTTTTCAAGAAAATTCACCAAAACATATTTATTATTATAATTATGGTGCACATAAAATAGCAAACCATACACACATTAATGTTACTGCAATTCCTATTTATATATACAGACATGATTCTTGTCTGTTGCCAAATGGCTTGTTCGCTTTTTTTCCATATTAGACTGGGCTCTCACAACAACAAAAGTCATATTATTTTTAGGATTCAAGCACATAAAAATATTGACATAATGTATGCTCTATTGTACTTCGCAATTGTAATTTCTATCACAAACAGATAACAAAGAATGCATATGGGTCGTACTTGGCACATACGACCTATGTCGGACATAATTATATCAGGAACTGTATTTAAAAAGGGTGTATCTACCACATACGACCAGTCGTGTTCACATAGTGGACAGCAAGGAAATCGGAGGAAAGTCATGTAGTCAGATACTTACCAAATTAGTTTTTCTGTATGATAGACTTGTTCCACGGACATGAGGTATAGTCTTAACTAAACACATGTGCACAAAGAAAATGTCCAGGTGCCGCCATTTTGGTTTTCTTCTTTAGTTTCCTCCTACTGGCTGGAGACCCACACAGTGGTATCTGAATTAAGTCCTTTTGAAGTTGCACCATACTGCCTAAGATGGCAAGGCTATTAATTTCAGGATTTTGCACCTCTCATAATAATCCCTTGTTGTATCTGAATTCTTGATGTCATTGTTGTTGTCTTTGTTTTTCTTGGGGGGTGTGTGGGGGGGGGGGGGGGGGGGTGATTTTTTTTTTTTTAAAGTTAATTAACTTTTTTTTAACATGTAAATACAAATTACCATTAATAGATAAAATAAATCCATACTGTAATAAACATTGAAATGGAGCTCACCTCCACCCCCCACCCCCACACCCCCACACCCCCGCCCTACAGCTACAATTTTACAGATATTTATTGTGACAGGTGGTGAGTCTGGAGGGTATATTTAAGTGAGGAGGTAGCATGGGATAATTATAATCATATAGAATCATGTGTATTAATATTAATATTAATAATTTTTAAAATTATTATTGGAAATACTATCAAATTCTGTTACATGTATGTTTGGTTGTTTAGCCACTGTTCCCAATGAATTCGATAAATCCTGTGAGAAGTTATGAATTTTTAAAAAATAACCATGAAAATGTTTTGGACTGTTCATTTGGAACACATCATTTCCTTTGCAAAAGGACTATCTCCAAACTAATAGTTCACTTATATTTCACTTATAGAAACAAACAAAAAATGTCTTAATTCCAGTTCACTTATACCACTGATAAACCACTTATAGGTGAAATATATCAGTATCAGTGATGTATCAGTTAACCATTCTTTTCACTTATACACACTGATACTTCACTTATACCAATATATGGGTAACTTATAGGCCACTTATAAGTGGCGTATAAGTAAAGTATATTCCACTTATAAGTTTGTATAAGTTATTTCCATAAGGGTATAAGCCTGCAATAAGTATATATTATTTTTCAATACAAAATAAACTACCATTGTTAAAAGTGTCGAAATAACTGTATTATGTTTTGTCCCTACATTAACCCACGTACTGAAATGATAATCAGAGTGGTTTTCTTAGTTAATTGGTCTTTTCTTTCTGTGGCCTTTACCTGTGGTTCCTGATTGGCAGGTGTATATTTTGGACGGTCACCAAGTCAAGGTCTCTAGACACACACAAAAATATGTGCACGTTTTATAAAGATCACAGGGTATTGTGGGGTAGCCACGCGGCCACCCCTAAAATAATATTATCAGCCGTCCTGCTTTATTACTGTAAATAATTCAGTAAAACCCTTGATTAATTAGACTTTCTCATCTAAAATCACAAAACTGACCAATTACGTAGTCCCAAAGAAAAGAAAATTATCACTTGGGTATCATGAGTGGTAATTTTTACTCCAACGTACCCTACCAATAGGCCTAATAATATGCTTTTTTTCTTTGGATTTTTTAAGACAGAAAAATACTACATGTATAATTCCATTTCATTCTATTAATGCAAATTGAAATATATTTAGTTAAATGACTTGTTTCACAAGTCAGGTTGATAAAAGCGAAGCGCCTTGTCGTAAATGACTGCCTTTGTTTACACTGTACAAACTGGAATTGGTCGGAGCTGCTGTCACTTCGCCCCAAGCTAAAATTCCTGATGCACCGGAAACAAAAAGAAAATGGCTGCCCCCAGTTAACAGGAATAATCGTGTTTTTTTATGAACTCTAAAATTTTTACGCGTTTTTCATTTCTTAAAGTGTATGTGTTGGTCATCCGGGTATGCATCTTTCCAACACATCAGGCTCATATTTGAGTTGACCCTCCCTTTAACCATATGTCTGATGCCATATAACCGTAAATAAAATGTATTGAGTTTGTCCTTCCGTTTATTTGCCAGTCCTATTCCTACTGTATTGAGTCATACCCATTTTTCATGTACTCGTCATTTAACTAAAACAATTGATAACATTTGATTTTTTAAAAATCTATCATTCTTTAAGACACAAATTTATTATTCTTTTACATTTTTTATCTATCATTCTTTAAGATTTTTATTTATTTAGATTTTTGTTTTCATTCATCATGCAGTCTTTATAAAACATTATTGTAAGATTTCTTCATAATTATTCTGTTCGCGTGTCAGTTACGCAACTTTAAAATCACGAGAACCGCTAATCGGTTACGTGGTGAACAATAATTAAAAGTACCATATAATATTATCAGTAATGAAAGTGAAAGTCAGTTTATGATTTTGAACCACCAATGTAGCACAGAACTGTAGTTCAAGTGTTTTATGCTTAGGTAGGTCTTACTCATCGTTTACGAGAACTATATTCACGTAACTGAACAATCAGTTATCTAAGTAAAACTCACGTGAATTGACTTTCGGTTACCCGGTACCAAAGATTTTTAAATATTGTCCCCTGTTGCAGATTTTTACCAAGTATTCTTTAAAAAAAAAGAAAAAAAGTCATTCTTTAAGATTTGTATTTATCATGCTAAAAATTTTTTTTATCTAGCACTGTTTTAAGAATTTTAATTTATCATTCTTAAGATATTTAATTTATCAAGTTTTAAGATTCAATTCTCTCTGAAGCTTTTTTCTTCTCTGTGCTTTAATTTATCTTAAAGGGACATACCCTAGTTTTTAACCACAAAGGCATATTTGTTACTATTATAACCGTTTTTGATAACTGAAATCATACTTTACTTGGAATTTATTATTTAGATTATCCATTTCCATACATTCGAAGTGTTTTTGGTCATCCTGGTGTTTTTAATATAACAAAATGCATTTCTCATATATTTAGGATCGATTCCAAACCGACCACACATCAAGCGAGTGCTTTACCACTGGGCTACGTCCCGTCCCCAAGAACAGCCCTTTAGTAATTCTATATTCACTGTTTTACATGTATTTTTAAACTTGTATGTTTTAGAGCCTGCGCGGTCGTCCCTGGAGCCTGCAGTGGTTGAAGACAGTGGCTCGTACAATGCTGACTTCCCTGAATGGCTCGTAGTTGGAGTCCAGCTCCCGAACTCCCGACAGGTCGAGGTCCTCGTTCACAGGTCCGTGAGTTCAGGGGAAGCTGAGCAAGCCCATGTATACAAGACAGAAATCACTCACCCCGAAGATGGTTCCGTCCAAGATGGCGGGATCGTTACGGTAACCGAGGTCGAAGAGGTCATGAACGAGGACGGATCGACGAGAGTTATAGCCCACATCGTGACGAAACCCGCGAACTCAGACCCGTCGAAAAAAGACCAGGATGGTCCAGAAGATCAAGGTCACGCGCGAAAGGATTCGAGAATCTCCATCGACGGGAAAGGTTTGAAGGTGGAGTCGGACGGAAAGGTCGGGATTGCAGGGTTCACGGAAGACGAGGATGACGTAGTCGCGATCGGCGTCGATCGAGAGATGATGGAGGATGTCGGTGACGAAGCTGGGACTAACGAAACGAACGGCTGCTTCGTGAACATCTTCGCCAAGAGACTGAACTCGTTCCACAGCGCCGCCTCCACAGATGCGCAGGACGTCAAACCACCCAAGACATTGCTCAAGAGTAAATCGGGAACGTGGGAGAAGAGCAAGAAGAAGGAAGCTGCTCACTACACCAACTCTCTCGACATCCGCAGTCTGTCGGCCATTATGGCCGCCCACTGCACGGACCGGGACGTCAAGGGACAGAGGATGAAGAATTCTGGGATGTTCGACCATCTGGAAGCCAACGTCCATGCGGATGAGTCTGGGGAAAGCTGTTTATACGATGATGAAGCAGATTGGTCCACCACAGATCCTGAACTGTCTTGTGATATCGTTACGTATTTGTAAAAAAAAATTACAAGTGTTTGATAATTCACCCAGATAGCATGCTGCTGGTGGGAAGGGTTTAATCTATTGGTTGCGAAATCACCAAATACCAATTCAGGCTTTCTGCCAGAAAATAATTTGAAGGTACGTAATAAAAACAAAATAGACCATGAGTGCCTCTACTTGGTGGTTATGGGTTTGAAATCTTTCGAAATTCAACACTACATTTCATGTACTTGGACAAATTGTAAACAGCAATTCTTTTGTTCTCTTACTATAATCTTTCTCAGTCCTTGGTTTTTGAAAATTATAGGCAAGTGGAAAATCGCACACCTCAATATGCTAAGGCGAGTGAAAAATCACTCCAAAATAAATAAAATAAGCAGTGTAGCTCCGATTGGATTTTGACTCGTACATCTACAAAATTGTCTATTAAACCAGTATTTCCCGATTTGTTCAACAAAGAGAAATACCAGTTTAACGACTGCACTGAAACCACTGCCATGTTTTTATGAGCTATGAAAACTGTTCATTTTTGTAAACGGTGGAAATAAATATACACATCTATTTTACGTGTGCTGTTTGTTGAGTAATGTGCGCTGTTTTCCACACTTGTTAGTTTGGAATTACGTGCGCTGTACGAGCGCGATCGCACCCGCGCACCTTATAAAGCAAGGTCTGCTTTCAAAAAAAAAAAAAAAAATATGTTTTCTTTAACTTCCTAGATTTTAGGGTATGTAATTTTACCTTCTGGCATAACCCCTGGAATTTTAGTTGAATTTGGTGAATATACTTCATTATCACCAAACAAACTACCATAATTTTTTTTTTTTTATCTATTTGGTAGATCAATCACCATTCTCAATATTTGGTCAAATGAAACTTGAATCTGTCTGCAGCTTTTATCAGACACTTTCAACAAATTGCTAGGAAATACTTCGGTCCAACGTAAAACCCTGGGTGAGCCACTGCTACCCTGAGATGGTATAGTTTAGCAAGTCGAGTTGTGGTAAAAATGTTTAAAAAAAATTGAGTTACACATTTTGTTGGACTTATTTGCTGGTTAGCATTGGTGATGGCTACCAGTAGTATGGTAGAATGTAGCTCGAGTCACCTCCAGCCCTACCCTTATTAGCTGGAGATGACTCGAACTGTATGGTATGTTGCTCATTTACCAGTGTTAGCATGACACGGAAGTGATGGCTACCAGTAGTATGGTAGTATGCAGCTCGAGTCACCTCCAGCCCTACCCGTTATTGGCTGGAGATGACTCGAGCTGTATGGTATGTTGTTCATTTACCAGTGTTAACATGACATGGAAGTGATGGTTATCAGTAGTATGGTAGTATGCAGCTCGAGTCACCTCCAGCCCTACCCTTATTGGCTGGAGATGACTCGAGCCGTATGGTACATGGTACATTGTATGTTGCTCATTTACCAGTGTTAGCATGACACGGAAGTGATGGCTACCAGTAGTATGGTAGTATGCAGCTCGAGTCACCTCCAGCCCTACCCCTTATTGGCTGGAGATGACTCGAGCTGCATGGTATGTTGCTCATTTACCAGTGTTAGCATGACACGGAAGTGATGGCTACCAGTAGTATGGTAGTATGCAGGTCGAGTCACCTCCAGTCCTACCCCTTATTGGCTGGAGATGACTCGAGCTGCATGGTATGTTGCTCATTTACCAGTGTTAGCATGACACGGAAGTGATGGCTACCAGTAGTATGGTAGTATGCAGCTCGAGTCACCTCCAGCCCTACCCCTTATTGGCTGGAGATGACTCGAACTGTATGGTATGTTGCTCATTTACCAGTGTTAACATGACATGGAAGTGATGGTTATTAATAGTATGGTAGTATGTAGCTCGAGTCACCTCCAGCCCTACTCGTTATTGGCTGGAGATGACTCGAGCTGCATGGTATGTTGCTCATTTACCAACAGGGCTAGCTGGCAAATTTTATTTTCATTTAGCGAAAACATTTCAAGTATTAATTAATATTTTGGTACCAAATAACTGGGTATCTATAAAATTTGGAAGTTTAATATATAATTTAGCGAAATGTTCTGCTGATCCAGAGCTAGTCCTGACCAGTGTTGGCTTGACACTGACGTGCATTCCAACTGTGACCGTTCTGACCATGGTCAACATTAGGCCAGCATACTCGTGCTATCTGTATAGGTGTCATGTCGACTTAAAACTTAAGACTTTGAAGCTATTGAATGTACAAGCTGGATTATGAGACTGATGAATTTTTATTCATATACATATACATGTACATGTAGTTGTTTGTCATATTGACTTATTAAAATGCTCAACTGCTGTAATAACATTTGATTGTTGGACTCGTGGGGATCATTAACCCAGTGGACTAAGTGAATAATTATCACAATGTAGACTGATGGGCTTTACATGTAGATTGATGTGCTTTACATGTAGACTGATGGACTTTACATGTAGACTGATGGGCTTTACATGTAGACTGATGGGCTTTACATGTAGACTTATGGGCTTTGCGTGTAGACTGATGGGCTTTACATGCAGACTGATGACCTTTACATGCAGACTGATGACCATTACATGTAGATTGATGGGCTTTACATGTAGACTGATGGACTTTACATGTAGACTGGTAAACTTACCACATAATTAATATGTACTTTCCATTCTGTGAATGTTTACAAAAACTACATGTATTATAGATGTACCTGTATCTTAAAATTGCTCCCATTTACCTAAGTCTAATGTAATTGTATATATATATAGCTTGAGTGTTTGTGTTTTATTTGATCAAAGATGTTAATTTTAACTTTGTGGCAATAGGTATTAAATACATGACATTGTACTATATGTGTATGTAAATGTGTAATACTCTTAAATTACATGCATATTCATTATTGACCTGTCCCAAATTGGGATTATATGAAATCTTAGTGATGGACTGAGTGGGAGGGGCAGGAGTAAAGTGTACAGTGCACATCACAACAGTAAAATCCACTGGCAACCAATGGTTGGTTTCTTAAAGTGATTATACTGACTGAACCAGCAGTCCCTAGGGTTCATTGTTGTTAGTTCATCCAACCACATTAAGTGGGGCCATTGGGCTATTTCTCGTTCCAGCCAGTGCACCACAACTGGTATATCAAAGGCTGTGGTATGTGCTATCCTGTCTGTGGGATGGTGCATATAAAAGATCCCATGCTGCTAATCGAAAAAGAGTAGCCCATTAAGTGACTACAGCTGGTTTCCTCTCTCAATATCTGTATGGTCTTTAACCCTATGTCTGACACAATATAACCGTAAATAAAATTTGTTGAGTGCGCCGTTAAATAAAACATTTCCATCCTTCCTTCCAACCACCTTAAGGGATGGGATTTAGTTCAGTCAGTAGAGCACTCACCTGAGATGCTAGGATCACAGGATCGAACCTTCTTGGTGGACACACTGGCTGTTTACCCATCCCAGTGACTTATGAATGGTATGTCATTGGTCTTGTTAAGCAGGGCTCCAAGTTAATGACGGCACCATTGGCAATTGGTGTAAGTGTAAGATATAAGTTGCCATAGGCAGAGAGCTCAACAATGGCAAAATGTATATGCCTGGTGTACATTATCTGCCAATATTTTGGACCGGCCTTGGTGGCGGCGTGGTTAGCCCTCGGTCTACAGGCTGGTAGGTACTGGGTTCAGATCCCTGTCGAGGCATGGGTTTTTTAATCCAGATACCAACTCCAAACCCTGAGTGAGTGCTCCACAAGGCTCAATGGGTTGGTGTAAACTACTTGCACCGACCAGTGATCCATAACTGGTTCAACAAAGGCCATGGTTTGTGCTATCCTGCCTGTGGGGAGCGCAAATAAAAGATCCCTTGCTGCCTGTCGTAAAAGAGTAGCCTATGTGGTGACAGCGGGTTTCCTCTCGAAATCTGTGTGGTCCTTAACCATATGTTTGACGCCATATAACCGTAAATAAAATGTGTTGAGTGCGTCGTTAAATAAAAAAAAAAAATCTTTCTTTCTGCCAATATTTAACAAATGCACATATAAACATAACTACATACAGCCAGCCCTGGGTATGTGCTGTCCTGTCTGTGGCATGGTGCTTATAAAAGATCCCTTGCTGCTAAAGGAACAGAGTAGCTAATGGAGCTACATATAATTATCTCTATGGTCCTTAAAGGGACAGACCCTAGTTTCAACCCGTGAAAATTAACACTAAGTTTAGTTAATCTACAAACCTGTAAAATATTTGGATAAAGTTACAATTGAGTGAAACAGGAGTCTGTGACTTTCAAATGGTGAAATACCCTCTAAAAATAGACTAATACTCAACTCCATAACTGTTACCTCTCAGACATACTTGCGTTTTTAAAAATATCAGAAATGCATTTTGTGGTATTAAAAACACCAGGATGACAAAAAAACACTTTGAATGTGCACAAAAGGATAATCTGAACAATAAAATCTAAGTAAAGTATGACTTCAGTTGTCAAAAACAGCTATAATAGTAAAAAAATATGTCTTGGGGTTTAAAACTAGGTTATGTCCCTTTAACCATATAACCATAAGCAAAATGTGTTGAGTGTGTCATTAAATCCACACAGATTAAGTGACTTCTTCTGAAAAACCAACTATGGGCAGCTGATTGCTTTCACTGTTGAATTGTGTACTGTATATATTGTTAGTGGGGTTTTTTAGTGTCCTTTTTTTTCAGAACTTACAAGATAGTTGCCTAAACATAGATGTTACATTGTAGTTGACTGTATTTTGTTTTTGTTCATTGTTGTTGTTGTTATCTGCTTTTTAATTTTATTTGTGTTTGACAGCTTTACACATAAAATGATGAGTGAATTTGCTTTTCTTATTGCTTAGTTCCATATCTCTTTCACCATTCCTGAGATGCAGAAGTCAAAGCCTTTTCCTGAAATTCTGAATTTTGGTGCCACATAAAAACAGTTCCTGTCCTCATTCTTTAATTTAAAAAACCTTAAAGTACTCTCAAGACCTTGAAAATGTTCTAGATATTTTTGGTTCACTGTCATTTATTCCACATTAGTGAGGACAGTTTCTGGGTGGTTTGCTGCTTTACATGACATTGTAGTATTTTCAGCAAGTGGTTCTTGCATAAAAAGTTATTAATATGTACATTTTTCTGCCTTCATCCTTCTTCTGCCCCCCCACCCCCCACTCCATCTAGTGCGTATTATGTTTGAAGCAAAACATATTTACAGAATGACCTACATGTACATGCATTTCTCCATGTATATATTATAATTAAGATCTTTTAAAATTCCGTTTCATTGGATATACATTTTATGAGCTGTAGTTTCAAGAGAATTTTGACCGATTTACATATTAATTATTCAGTTGTTTGTGTGTGTGTGTTGTTTGTATTTGCCTTCTCTTAGCTGCTGAATCTGTTTTTATATTGTTGAAAGTTTTTATAACATTAACAGTAATGTTCATGGAGTTCTTTTATTATACAGGCATGTGTGCAGGAAATTATGTATTAGACTGTCAAAACATACTATGATGAAAGATACATGCATTATTAGACAATTGGTTTTATTGATACTGTTAAGTGTACAGGTTCAAGCTAGCATCTTTACCAACTTGCCAGAGGTGGATCTAGGGGGGGGTAGGGGCCCGCCCCGCCCCCCCCCTAAATTTTGTGATAGTTATAATTTTATTATATATTAATTTTAATTTTTTTTTACGATTCCCCTTCAAACCTCCCCCAAAGTTCCCTTGGCATTCCACCTCATGTCACTGGGTTCCCCACCCCCCCACCCCCCTCCAAATGGATTTGATATGAAAATCTGTAGCCAAATTCAAGTAACATTAAGCTAAACAGAATTTTTTTTTTTTTTTAAATGAGCTGTAGCATTGAATGATATGTGTATACCACACATACAAACGACACACAGGTTTCGAATTCGCTTTCTTGGCCAATTGGTAATGTCATAGATTTGCCAATTTCAACTTTTAAATCGCACTTAATGATTCGTCGAACACCAATTTAAACCCTGAACATGCATCACCTTCTCTATATATTTTTTAATCATTGGAATGTGTGAATTGTTATACAGGTTTATTATACTCATACATACAATTTTCTAACACATTTTTTCTTTCTTTCTGATTTTTAGATTTGTTAAACTTTGTATATTATGTACAATAATTTTCACAAAGTGGATTTGGGTTTTTTCAGTATAAGCTGTAAAATGATATTTACATACATGTATTAAACATATAGTTACCGTAGCGATGTTTGAAGCTCAAGCTGTTTAGATCATTTGTATATACGGATCGTATACCCGATTTTTATGTCATGATCCATACCTGGTGTAATTCTATTATATATAAATACATGTCTATGTATGTATTAAATTATTGTTCAAAGGGTAATATTGTTAGTGAATTAGTGTATTTTACTTTGTGTGTGAATGATTAAATATCATGATGCCAGTGTTTGAATGATTAAAAATGATCATGCCAGTGATTTGTGGAAATTCCCAAAGGGATTCCTCGGATTCTCCAATGTAAAAAATTAAAATATAACTGTCCCCTGCCCCCCACCCCTTAGATCTGCCGCTGTAAGCAAGACCTTGCTGTGTGTCAGAACAGACCAAAAAACCGGGATCCACCCAAATTACTGAGATTTAGAGCCCTGCATTTGCCGAGATGTGATGGGTTTGTTGGACTGATGGATCTGCTGGATTCTCGTACGTCAGTCCCAACCAGTGTATATAACTGTTATATCCTAGACAATAGCATCTACTTCGCTGTTTCGAGGCAGGACATAGCCCAGTGGTAAAGCGCTCGCTTGATGCACAGCCAGTTTAGGATCAGTTCCCGTCGGTGGCCCATTGGGCTATTTCTCGTTTCAGCCAGTGCTCCACAACTGGTATAACAAAGGCTGTGGTATGTACTATCCTGTCTGTGGGATGATACATATAAAAGATCCCTTGCTGCTAATCGAAAAGAGTAGCCCATGAAGTGGCGACAGCAGGTTTCCTCTATATATCTGTGTGGTCCTTAACCATATGTCTTGACGCCTATAACCGTAAATATAATGTGTTGAGTGCGCCATTAAATAAAACATTTCCTTCTTCCTACTTTGCTGTGTATGAAAAAGAACATAAGATCCACTGTTGCTGCTTGATAAAAAGTACAACTGAGACATGTACAATAAATGGGGATCACGCTAACTACAAACTTATAGAGTTAAACAAATTTGTTGTGTTTTATGGCACGACTACATCAAGTTGATTAATGAAATTAAAATGCATACCTATGCTTTCTCAGATCTTAAACAACACGTTGCAATAATGGTGTCATTCTATTGATATACCCATTGATGGTTGAACCAACAGTTTAAAAGTTTGTTTTTTGTTTTAACGACACCACTAGAGCACATTGATTTATTAATCATCGGCTATTGGGATATCAAACATATGGTCATTTTTGACAGTCATAGAAAGGAAATCTGCTACATGTTTCCATTATTAGCAAGGGATCTTTTATATGCATCATCCCACAAACAGAATAACACATACCACATCCTTTGATATAACAGTCGTGATGCACTGGCTGGAACGAGAAATAACCCAGTGGGCCCAACGACGGGGATCGATCCTAGACTGACTGTGCATCAGGTGTGTGCTTTACCACTGGGCTACGTCTCACCACGTTTGAACGAACAGATTCATCAGTCGCATGGCTTGTTTGTGAACCGGGAAAGAAGGGATGGCGTGTGTAAATTTCCGACAAAAAATAATGTTAAATAATATTTAAACATCCCCTCACAGAGGTTGCCCAATCAGTTAATAATTTCTCCTCAAGATTTATTACTGAGCTACTTTTCACTTTATGACAAATACATTTAAGTAAACCAATAATAAATGGTCAGTTTTAAACTGAATTTTAAATACTTTTAAAATTTGCCTTTAGTGTGTACGTAACCACTTCTGTGTGTGTGTTTTGTACTATATTTTGTAATGTTGTTACAGTACATCCATTGAGATTTAATTATGTATGTAAATATATCAAGATTGTTTTTTGACAGAATTTTGATGCCTTTTACGAGTGATTGTGTCAAATGTTATCTGTGAATGTATGTTAGCTGTGAATGTATGTTATCTGTGAATGTATGTTATCTGTTGTATTAAATTTTGTGCGAGTATTATTCTGTTAAAGCCACTGACCCTAGTTTTGTTGTACAGAACATTTCCAGTTTGTATAAAATGTATACTGAACACCTAAAGGAATGCACATCAGGATTATGGTTAGGCCAAACAAAATAAATTTCTGGTCTCTGGTCAGCGCGCGTCGATTTTGACCCTTGCATGTCGGCATTTTTAGAAATTTATTTCCAGCGGTATGACGTTGATTTTTGCCATATTTGGAGCCAAAATGCCAAAGTTCAACACATGCATACAGTTGGACATATATTTTTATGATTCGAGATTTAAACGAGAACGAGAATTTTTTAATTATGTTTTAAAAAAACATTTTTACACTGCCGCATACCTAGGGTCAGTGTGTCTGCTATGAAATATTAATGCTCTCTCAGTAGTGGAGATGTTTGAGTCACGTGCGACTTGAGGATGCAATATTTATTATAAATGAATTCACTGCTTGGTAAATACTGGAGTTGATGGTTTTCAAATTAAAAACAAATGATTTTGAAACAGTGTTGTTGTTTTTTTATTGCTGAAGCAGGCTGGATTCACTCGTCAGTAGAATGCTTGCGTCACAGGATCGAACCACCTCGGTGGATCCATTCAACTGATTGGATATTTTTTCTCGTTCCAACCAGTGCACCACAGCTGTTCAAAAGTGTGATATGTGCTTTCTTGTCTGTGGCAAAGACGGAAAGTACATGTACAAATAAGATACCCGACTGCATTGGGAAACGCGTAGAGGTTTTGTTCTGATGACTACATGATATGCAATCGGTCTAGGATCGATCCCCTTCTGTGGGTCCAATGGGCTATTTCTTGTGCCATCCAGTGCACCATGACTGGTATATCAAAAGCCATGGTATGTTTTATCCTGTCTGTGGGATATAAAATATCCCTTGCTACTAATGAAAAATTACCAAATGTTTGACATCCAATAGGCAATGATTATTACATCCATGTGCTCTAGTGGTGGTGTTATACACAACAAACTAAACATGGGTTTCTTCTCTAAGACTATGTCAAAATTACCAAATGTCTGACATTCAATCGCTGACGAGGGGTGGGATTTAGCTCAGTCGGTTGAGTGCTTGCTCGAGGTGCTTGCGTCGCAGGATCAAACCACTTCAGTGGGTCAATTCAGCTGATTGGTTTTTTTCCTCTTTCCAACCAGTGCACCACAACTGGACAAAGGCCGTGGTATGTGCTTTCCTGGGTGTGGGAAAGTGCATATAAAAAAATCCCTTGCTGCATTAGGAAAAATATAGCAGGTTTCCTCCAATGACTAAGAGTCAGAATTAATCAAATATTTGACGTCCAATAGCCGATGATTCATTAATCAATGTGTTCTAGTAGTGTCGTTGAGTGCTTGACTGAAGTTCTTGTGTCGCAAGATCAAACCACCTTGGTGGATCCATTCAACTGATTGGTTTTTTTCTCGTTCCAACCAGTGCACCACAACTGCCTCACCGTGTACAGTATAGTTATCTGCTGCCCATGCTAGTATTATATAATGCCTCACCTTGTACAGTATAGTTATCTGCTGCCCATGCTAGTATTATATAATGCCTCACCTTGTACAGTATAGTTATCTGCTCCCCGTGCTAGTATTATATAATGCCTCACCTTGTACAGTATAGTTATCTGCTCAGCTGCCCATGCTAGTATTATATAATGCCTCACCTTGTACAGTATAGTTATCTGCTCAGCCGCCCATGCTAGTATTATATAATGCCTCACCTTGTACAGTATAGTTATCTGCTGCCCATGCTAGTATTATATAATGCCTCACCTTGTACAGTAGTTGTCTGCTCCCCATGCTAGTATTATATAATGCCTCACCTTGTACAGTATAGTTATCTGCTGCCCATGCTAGTATTATATAATGCCTCACCTTGTACAGTATAGTTATCTGCTGCCCATGCTAGTATTATATAATGCCTCACCTTGTACAGTATAGTTATCTGCTGCCCATGCTAGTATTATATAATGCCTCACCTTGTACAGTATAGTTATCTGCTGCCCATGCTAGTATTATATAATGCCTCACCTTGTACAGTATAGTTATCTGCTCAGCTGCCCATGCTAGTATTATATAATGCCTCACCGTGTACAGTATAGTTATCTGCAGCCCATGCTAGTATTATATAATGCCTCACCTTGTACAGAATAGATATCTGCTGCCCATGCTAGTATTATATAATGCCTCACCTTGTACAGTATAGAAATCTGCTGCCCATGCTAGTATTATATAATGCCTCACCGTGTACAGTATAGTTATCTGCTGCCCATGCTAGTATTATATAATGCCTCACCTTGTACAGTATAGTTATCTGCTGCCCATGCTAGTATTATATAATGCCTCACCTTGTACAGTATAGTTATCTGCTCCCCGTGCTAGTATTATATAATGCCTCACCTTGTACAGTATAGTTATCTGCTCAGCTGCCCATGCTAGTATTATATAATGCCTCACCTTGTACAGTATAGTTATCTGCTCAGCCGCCCATGCTAGTATTATATAATGCCTCACCTTGTACAGTATAGTTATCTGCTGCCCATGCTAGTATTATATAATGCCTCACCTTGTACAGTAGTTGTCTGCTCCCCATGCTAGTATTATATAATGCCTCACCTTGTACAGTATAGTTATCTGCTGCCCATGCTAGTATTATATAATGCCTCACCTTGTACAGTATAGTTATCTGCTGCCCATGCTAGTATTATATAATGCCTCACCTTGTACAGTATAGTTATCTGCTGCCCATGCTAGTATTATATAATGCCTCACCTTGTACAGTATAGTTATCTGCTGCCCATGCTAGTATTATATAATGCCTCACCTTGTACAGTATAGTTATCTGCTCAGCTGCCCATGCTAGTATTATATAATGCCTCACCGTGTACAGTATAGTTATCTGCTCAGCCACCCATGCTAGTATTATATAATGCCTCACCTTGTACAGTATAGTTATCTGCTCCCCATGCTAGTATTATATAATGCCTCACCTTGTACAGTATAGTTATCTGCTCAGCCGCCCATGCTAGTATTATATAATGCCTCACCTTGTACAGTAGTTATCTGCTGCCCATGCTAGTATTATATAATGCCTCACCTTGTACAGTAGTTATCTGCTCCTCATGCTAGTATTATATAATGCCTCACCTTGTACAGTATAGTTATCTGCTCCCCATGCTAGTATTATATGCCTCACCTTGTACAGTATAGTTATCTGCTGCCCATGCTAGTATTATATATGCCTCACCTTGTACAGTATAGTTATCTGCTGCCCATGCTAGTATTATATAATGCCTCACCTTGTACAGTATAGTTATCTGCTGCCCATGCTAGTATTATATAATGCCTCACCTTGTACAGTATAGTTATCTGCTGCCCAT